>NW_026057584.1:14738421-14783693 GCF_023721935.1 Panthera uncia
GCGGTCCGTGATTTCGAGCCCCGCGTCAGGCTCTGGGCTGATGGCTCGGAGCCTGGAGCCTGTTTCCGGTTCTGTGTCTCCCTCTCTCTCTGACCCTCCCCCGTTCATGCTCTGTCTCTCTCTGTCCCAAAAATAAATAAAAAACGTTGAAAAAAAAATTAAAAAAAAAAAAACATAAACAAGTTGAATTATATCAAATGCTAAATAGAATCTATTAAGATCTATTAAAATGATTAAAGTCTCCTTTCATTTATTAATGAATGCAATTAGTTTCTTAATTCCACCTCCCCCCCCCCCCATTTCATTTTAGTGTCAGGGCTATAGCAATTTTATTTAATGATTTGGAAAATATTCTATCAATTTTTTTATGTTGTAGAACAGAATATGGAAATTTATATAACACAAATACTATGTTTTCTGTGAAGACTTGCAAAAATCTGCTTATGAAATTATGAGACTCATGCCTTTAAAAATTTCGTAGTCGTCTTTTTGATGAGTGAGCGTGGGGTGGGCTGAAGACGACTCCCCCCACCCTCCAGGTGGGATGTGTGTGGCATTCCTCAGGCTCTCCTGGCTGCCCAAGGACAAAGGAAATGAAAGAAAACAAATGGTTAACTGATAGAGATCGCAGTTCTATGGGACGTGGGTCTCCATCAGTTTACAAATATCTTAGTGAATTACGAGAAAAAGGCAAATTTATCAATTGCCTAATCTCCAGAAAACTACAGACTCCATTTCCTGGAGCCCCAGTATCACCCCTCCAGAGTGATGTGGGGAACAAAGGCAAGAAGGAAATGGCAGATAAAATTAAATTTCTTTATAACCTGCAGCCCCTTGACAAACACTTGAGGCAACTACAGAGTAGAACATTTCTCCAGGAACCCCCTAAACAACCTTAGCTGGACAATTACAAGGCCTCTTTAGCATATCAAAGTCCCTCTGGAGGCCTTGCCTTTGACTTTACCTCCCTAACTTCATAGTATGTTTGGAGCCACTCTTCACGACCTCAGTGCAGCTCTCTCTGCCCACAGTTCCGCGCTTTAATGACATCACCTTTTTGTACCAAAGACATCTTCGAGAATTCTTTGTTGGTTATCGGCTCCGGACTACCCCACCATCACCCCAAAACCTCATCAGTTTGACCGACCGGCTTTTCATCTCTCTAGTGTCTAATCATCTACCCATGTTTTCTACCTCTTGTTAAGTTAAATATATATTTTTTTATACTTTCTGAGAAAAGCCTCCTTTTCATGTAGATTTTCAAAAGTTTTGGCATAACTCTGTATCCTGTTTTGTCTTATGATTTGAGAAATCTTACCTCTAACTGTACTGTAGATAGGGTCTCTGAGAACTTAGGTTATTCTGTGATTCTGTTGGGAAAACTCCCTTTTCCTGGTAAACCTCTTCTAAAGCTGCATGGGGTCCTTCAAATGCGAACCACCCCATTAGAATGGGGTCTCTCCCGCAAGAATGCAGATTCATAAGAGCAGGGACATAGGTCTGCCTGGCACATAGTATACACTCATTAATATTTATTGCTTGAGCAAATATTGAGGTAAATATTGCAAATCAGTATCAACTGTCCCATCTTCTTCTGACAACTTTTCTGCCTTTTTGGAGCCTCCGTGACTATATTTTTATATTTCTTTTGTCATGGGATTTGGAAAAGAGGAACTTGAGTTTGAACTTGAACTGGCCGTCTGTGGCCACCATGCAGCAGCTGTGATGTAGCCCACAGCGAACTCTTCCAGGTGCTATTAATACCCAGCAGGGAGATGCACTGTTCCCTCAGGCAAGATTTGTCTTTTCTTTTTCATTGTGTTCCTCCCCTCTTCACAATTCTCACATAGTCACATGGAAACAAGATAACTCCACTGAAAGATTTGTTTAACATTCCTTCTCTACTTAAACCCCTATGTATAGTCCCTGATCATCTCGGCATTTCTTTGTGATCTTTCTCTCCTTGTAAGTAGTACTCAGGCTTTTTTGTCCCCCTCCCTTCCTCCCCCCCATTCCCATTATCTCCCATTCATTTCTTCAAATGCCATGCTTCCTGTACCGTATGATCAGATCTGGATCCCAAATTGAAAAGTGCATCTTATTGGATGGACAGGCCTCCTCTGTAGTCTGTTCTGAGCACTAAGGAAGAAAACGAAACTTCCTGAATTTAGAGGAAGCTACAGGCTACATTATTCAAAAGGAAACAAACAACCAAGGAAGTAAGCGAGCAAACATACCAAAACCCAATTCACAAAAATATAACTGGTTAAGGAATTTAGGCACACCGTGTGTGAACTTTCTTTATGAAATTCTTACAACTTTCTGTACATTTGAAATGATATCACAATAAAAACTTGCTAAACACGAGCCAGAAAAAATTGTCCAAGCATGTGCATACAGGGAAGCTCCAGAGGGTATCAGTTATATGGAAGGACTTTTCTTCTTCATTTCCTCAACTTCTTTTCCTGGCACTTATAACCAGCTGGTACATGGTAAAATGCAGCTGAGTCCCAGGCTTCAGAAGTGGAGGGAGTTAGGTATAACCATTTGGGAAGATATTAGGCAAACACAGAAAACTTCTTTGGGATAACAAAGTTAATATTCTCCGACACTCTCCTTTTTGACCTCAGAAATCTTTCCCTCCATTAAAAGATATGTTCAGGGGCACCTGGGTGGCTCATTTGGTTAAACATCTGACTCTTGATTTCAGCTCAGGTCATGATCTCAGCGTTCATCAATTCGAGCCCCACGTTGGGCTCTGAGCTGACAGCATGGAGCCTGCTTGGGATTCTCTCTCTCCCCCCTTCTCTCTGCCCCTCCCCCCACTCATGCATGTGTGCACTCTCTCTCTCTCAAAATAAATTAATAAACTTGAAAAGATGATAGGTTCTGTGACAATGCTAATCACCAACGAGAACCATCTGAAATGAGAGAATGCACTCTTTTTTCCTCGAATTGTTATTTTTGTATTAAAGCTCCCTCGGTGGCAGAATTAATTCCCAACTGTTCCCGCTTAGTCTTCCTCATTGCAAAGCTGAGAAGTCAGGGATAATGGCTCCATGTGAGGTGTTACAGCCCGTAAGAGCTCTTCAGTGACAAAAGTGATGACAGAGGCTATAGGGGACGTACTATAAACTCAGGTTCTTCAAGGAGAAGACAGAGGCATCCACCTGCCAGGACACTCAAAATGGGCTATATAAGTCGACCGTAGGGTCTGGGAGGATGCTTAGATATGAAGAGTAAGCTTACCCTAGGGCTTTAGGACAAAAGAGGAAAAGAAGGGAGAGTGTAGTGGCCACTGGGGGCCTGATTTGGCCAGCTGGCTTGTATGAAGCCACTGGAAACGGGCAGCAGACACAGCCGTGCCAGCCTTAGGGGTCCAACAAGAAAGAGAAGTGAGGCACAGGGACTGTAGCTACAGTTCCCAAATGAGCAAAGTGCTGCCCTTCTCTGAGGCTGAGCCCGGGCCCTCCAGTCCCTCTGTCACATTCTGAGCTGAAAACAACCCCGGAAGCCAAGCCACATTCAGGTCCCAGCTTGTGCCTTCTCATCAGATTCCACGGAAACTGCAGAAGGTCGGGCACAGGCTCAGTATTGTTTAGAAGATTCCTTCTCAGAGGAAATTGGGCTCCAGAAGAAAGTTTTATAGAAAACCTAACTATTCTTTGAAGCCAGCCTAAATGCTGAGGTTCTGCTGAGAGCTTTTCATTTTGACCTTTGAAGAAGACAGTCCACTGGCAATGAAGAGCTTTCTTTTTTTTTTTTTTTTTTCAGGGGAAAAGTAATCTGATAAACAGGACCCGAGATGAAGAAGAAAAAGATCAGCTGAGTGCGTATCACTTGCAGAAGCAACAAAACGAAACACAGAAGCAAGCACTTAGCAGCTTTTCTTTCTACAGTTTTGGAAGCTGGTTGCTCTAGTGTATACCTCATCTGTGTGAATCTAAACACGATTCACTTGGAGTATTTCCCCCTCCCCCATATCATTTTTTTTTAGGTTTATTTATTTATTTTGAGAGAGAGAGAGGGAGCGGGGCAGGGAGAGATGGAGAGAATCTCAAGCAGATTCTGTGCTGTCAATGAGGAGTCAGCTGCGGGACTCGAATTTGAACCGTGAGATCATGACCCGAGCAGAAATTAGGAGTCAGACGCTTGACCAACTGAGCCACCCAGGCGCCCCTCCCCTAATCTAATCCTTGTGAAGGAATGATCAATATATTAAATTGAATTGAGTAGCCGAACAGTTCCTCTGCTCTGAGGACACTGTAAGTTCTGCAACGGCGGGGTCTCGTGTGCCTGCTTCACCGCCGTATCGTCAGCTATCAGTACAGGAGGGGGGTACGCAGCTCGATAAATCTGTGCTGATGAGTACTGTGCTCTGAGGACCCCACTGAAGCTCTTCTCTCCAGGCCAGAGTCAGAGACGGGGAGTCCCCTACTGCTCTCCTGAGGAGTGGAACTCAGCAAGCACATTTTCATACATCAGCTCAGACTCAGAAAGTCTCATTATAACATAGTCTATCGTATCTTTGAAGTTTCTCTGCATTTCATCAGCTCAGAGTGGATTAAACATTTAAAAATACTGACAGGTTGTGTGTGTGTTTCTGCGGGTGAGTGCTTAAAATCTATCCTTTCATATCCTCGGTCAGATTTTGTGTTCTGACCTTCCCTTACTGATTTGTGAAAGCTCTTTGTATATTAAAGAATAAGCTCTTTGTCCTGTGTCCAAAAGGAACAGAGACTACATTTTATTCATGTATCCCCAGGCAGGGACAAGGTGCTGCATAAATATTTGTTGAATGAATGAATGGATTAATATGTCCTGCAAATATTTTTCACGGGGAGATTTCCATGTATAATTCTCTTCATTCGCATCATGAAACCAGGGCCATAGGGCTACTGGCGGTAGAAAAATAGAGGTCAAGACTGCGTACGTCCTAATCAGCAATCATTATCAATATGCATAAGACAAAAATGGACTTCCTGCTTACTTTTATTAACAATAGGGGCACCTGGGTGGCTTAGTTGGTTAAGCGTCCGACTCTTGATTTCTGCTCAGATCAGGATCTCAGGTTTGAGGGTTCCAGCCCTGCGTTGGGCTCTGCACTATCAGAGCCTGCTTGGGATTCTCTCTCTCTCTCTCTCTCTGCCTCTCCCCTGATCAGGCTCTCTCTCTCTCCCTCAAAAGTAAATGAAAAAACTTTGAAAAAAAAAATTAACTGGCCTATGACCATACTATATGTTTTTGATCATCTGACCCACTTTGAAAAGGCTTGGAGGTATTTTCTTTTGATCAAATATAGAGCACAGTTAGCCACAGCTCGCACTTACTGAGCATATGTCGTATGCCAGTCACAGGGCTGAATAAGCATACAACAAAGAACCTTTACTTGGGGGCTTCCCTTATCAGTAACCTTACCTTCTTGTTCCTCTTTCATCTTTAGGTCCCAGAGAAGTGGGCAAGTTGAATGCCACTTTCAGGAGAAGGATATGACATTGCGATGTCCCTCCCAGACAAAGAAGTAAAGAACCTGAGCGCAGACGACACTGTTGGAAGATGACGTGTGCTTTGCGAGATCTCCCTGGACCCATGTTCCCAGGAGGGCCACAGTGAGAAGGCTGTTCCAAAAGGGCTTTGATCACATTCTCTTTTTGAACCCCTGGGAGGAGACTGCTATGTGGCTGGTTCCCTATATGTTCAAGGGAACGATGGCTTAACGAGGAAGTATAGTGCCAGACGGACGAGCCAGCTGTCTTGAGTCACATGCACAACTCCAGCAGTGTTTGTAGGGGACCCAGAAGTTCCTACAAATCCTCAGATTGCTGGCGGTAAGAAGAACGATGAAGGATTTCCTAGGGGTACAGTTGCAGGGGCAGAGAAAAATGGGAGTCACAACCAGGTGTCACAGCAAACTGAACACTGAAGCACGGCCCAGTACACCAGGCAAATCTCGACTGACCCAGAGAAATAGATCACAAATACATGAGCTGCAGACTTGCACAGTGAGCTATAGTAGGAGAACTGTGCCCAACCAAGGGCCCTGTCACTTGTGCCTCCACAGAGCTCAGGCCTGGGCAAGAGCAGACCAGCTACTCTGCAGTGTGGAAAGATCAGTGAATACCGGAGCTTAGTACCTGGCCTTGGCGCCTGGGTGGCTCAGTCAGTAGGTTAAGGGGCTGACTTTGGCTCAGGTCGCGATCTCGAGGTCCGTGGGTTCGAGACCCACATTGGGCTCTGTGCTGACAGCTCAGAGCCTAGAGCCTGCTTTGGATTCTGGGTCTCCCTCTTGCTCTCTTCCCCCTCCCCAGCTCACTCTCTCTCTCTCTCTCTCTCTCAAATGAATAAACATTAAAAACAACAACAAAAAAGAAATCCATCTTGCAGAGGAGGAGTAGTGGGGAGGATTGGACAAATCATGTTCCCCTGAAATCTGCTGTGCTACCCAAAAGATTGCAAGCTGGAAAGAACTGAGAGCTTTTCCATAGTACAGGTTAGTATTTTATTGTTTTCTAGTTTCCCCCACCTATTCACGGTGAGTGGGGGGATGGCGATTCTTAAAGAAGAAGATTTCAATCAGTTATAGAAATAAGAGCCAACTTTCCCCCAGCATATGGACATACGCTTATTTGAGACCCGGATACTGATCCCTGATAATGAGTATCTCACTGAATTCTTGCAAAAAACGCCCGTGGGCTGGGTGTTTTACAAATGAAGATACTGACGTTTGGAGAGATTGAGTGTTTTTGCTACGGCCACTCGGCCAGCCAAAGAGCTAAATCCCCGTTCAAGCAAACACTGGTAGACCCTTCATCCCTATAGCATTTTGTGAGCTGTTAGGTGAAGTTTCTGCCACAGCAGGGAATCATTTTCTTAAGGCCTGGGGAGCTTTGGGGGTTAGCACGGAGCAAGCACCTCAGTCTGTTGGGCTCAGAGGGAGTGTTTTGAGCCTGAGCTCCACTGCGGACCAACTGCTTCTGGCCAGGCGTCAGAGCGGGAACGCGTGGGATACACCGCACAGGTTGGCCGGGCTCCTACCCTGGGTGAAAGTGATGCAGATGGTCCTACTGAGGCTGCAACGCCTGCCGGGGAGATGCTCCATAGGTTGTGCACGTTCTCGGATGAGTCAGCCCGTGATTGCTGTCACCGATATGTTTGCGGTTGCTGCCTCGGAGGCCTGGTGTGTGAGTCAGACGGTATTGAAATTAGAAGAGTGTTGGCCTTGTTTCCTGAGATTTTAGAAACGGAATAAGTTTTTGAACTTGGTCTGTGGTCAGAACCACTTTGGGGAAAAAAAACAACAACTATAAGCCAGAATGAAAACTTAGGACTAATACCTCTCTACACATTATGAAGGTAACAGAATTGAGTAGCTAATTATACTGTAACTGGCTATTAGTCTTTATGAAGGTGAATGCAATTAGCTTAACCTAATTTTAAATCTCACTTTCCCTTCCCCAAGCACATGTTTGCTACTCACAGCCTCAAAATGCTCCTTGGTAAGCTAAGGAGGTCCTCAAGCCTGCAGGTGATCATAAGTCATCAGTGGCAAAACAGGTGGGTCCATTCAGCCTGCTGATATTTTGTGAACGTTTTCACTCTTTTTGATTTTATTTTATTTTTTGAATATGTAAAGCACTCATGAAATTCAAAAGAATTCATTAAGAAAGGTATCAAGGTGTCAAAAGTATCAAGAAAGGTATACCCATAGAATTTTTATTTCCATGCCTACCCCTCCCACCCTGTTCCCACTCACCCCCACAGGTAGCCATTTTCATTTGTTTGATCAGTTAAAAAAACAAATATATATATATATATATATACCCAAAAGTAGCGTGAAAATAAATAAATGAATAAACAAATAAGTAAACATTAATTTCAAAAATTTTTTAAATTTTTTTAAGTTTATTTATTTATTTTGAGAATGAGAGTCTGCACTGTCAATGCGGAGCCTGATGCAGGACTCGAACTCATGAATCATGAGATCATGACCTGAGCTGAAATCAAGAGTCAGTTGCTTAGCTGACTGAGCCACCCAGTTGCCCCTAAAATTAAAAAAAAAAAAAAAAATTATGTTTATTTTCAAGAGAGACAGAGGGAGAGAGAGAGAGAGAAAGAGAGAGAGAGAGGGAACATGAGTGGGGGAGAGAGAGAGGGAGACACAGAATCCGAAGCAGGCTCCAGGCTCTGAGCTGTCAGCACAGAGCCCCACGCGGGGCTCGAACCCACGGACCGCGAGATCATGACCTGAGCTGAAGTCAGATGCTTAACCAACTGAGATGCCCAGGCACACTGCCCCTAAATTTTTTTTAATTAAAAAAATTAGCATGGAAACATCCCAGGTGTCCATCGACAGATGAATGAGTAAAGAAAATGTGGCATATACCTCCAATGGAAGGTCGCTCGGTCTTAAAAAAGAAGGAAATACTCCCATGCGTGACAATATGGATGAACCTGGAGGACATTACACTAAGTGAAATAAGCCAGTTACAGAAGGACAAATACTGCATGATTCCACTTATAAGAAGTATCTGAAATAAACCCGTAGAAGCAGAGACTTCAATAGCGATTGCCAGGGGCTAGGTGGTTGGGGACATGGGGAATTGTTATTCAATGGGTAAAAAGGTGAAGTTATGCTAGATGCATGAACTCTAGAGATATGTGCACAACATAGTACCCATAGTTAACAATGTGGTATTGTGCATTTTGAAATTTGTTAAGAGGATAGATCTCAAGTTAAGTGTTCTTGCCACAAATAGAATAAAAATGCATGGACACAAAGAAACTTTGGGAGGTGTTGGATATGGCTGTTACTTTGATTGTGGTGATGGTATAGCAAAGGTGTTTGCATATATCCAAACTCTTTAAATTATACACATGAAATATGTGCAGTTCTTTGTATATCAATTATACCTCAATAAAGTTATCTAAAAAAACCCCCCAAAGTAGCATATTATGCCATATACATGATTTTGTCTCTTGCCCTTTTAACTTTACAATATACATTGGAATCCACACCATTCCTATTTATAAAGTTCTTCCTCATTTTTTTTTTCTTGACTATTTGGATTGTTTTCATTCTTTTGCAGCTATAAATGATACCTCAGTGAATAACCTTGTGGACACGTTGTTTATGGAGGTATGCCTTCAGGTAGATTCCTGGAACTGGGATGGCTAGATCATAGGGTGAAAGCATGTGATTTTGTGAGATATTGCCGACTGGTTTAGGTCGTTTTATACAACCACCAACAAAGTATGACCCTAGTGTCTGTCACCCCACAGCCTTGTAACAGGGTGTTTCTCAAGCTTCTGATTTCTGTCAGTCTGAGACTAGACATGGTGTCTTAGAGTTGTAGTATGCATTTCTTTTATTATAAGCGACCTTGGGGAAATTTTCTTCCTTACATGTCAATTTGTGTGTCTTTTTGCTTAATTTCTGTCCATTTTTGTATCAGGTTTTTGGTGTTTCCTTTTTTTCTAATTCTTTAAAAATTTTTTTTTAATGTTCGTTTATTTTTCAGAGAGAGGGAGAGACAGAGTGCGAGTGGGGGAGGATCAGAGAGAGAGGGAGTCACAGAATCTGAAGAAGGGTCCAGGCTCTGAGCTGTCAGCACAGAGCCCGACATGGGGCTCAAACTCACAAACTGCGAGATCATGACCTGAGCAGAAGTCAGGCACTTAACTGACTGAGCCACCCAGGAGCTCCCTTTTTTTTTTCTTCTAATTCTTAAGAGTTACTTATAAATTAAGAAGGTTACCCCTTTTGTCTATGTGGCACATATTTTCTCCCAGTTTGTAAATAGTCTATTTTTCTGATAGCATTTTTCTATGCAAAAAGAATTTACTTTAAATTTACTTTAAATTTCTGTAGTTACATTTATCTGTTTTCTTTCTTTCTTTCTTTCTTTCTTTCTTTCTTTCTTTCTTTCTTCCTATATTTGGGCTTTCTGTTCTGTTTGGTTCGAGTCCCAGGACCATTCTATTGTAAAACTGTGTTTAAATCTGAAAAAAAATTGTCCCCTCTCATTGCTCTTCATTTTTAAGGTTTTCCTAAATTTTCTTGAATGGTTAAAATGTAGACTTTAGAATTAACTTATTTAGTTCCAGAAAAAAAAATACTTAGTTTTGTATTGAGATCTCGTTAAATGTATATATTATCTCGGGGAAACTTATGTTAAATGGGTTTGTTCAAGAATAAGAATGTCTTTCTGTTGTTCCAATGAACTTCCTTTTGTTTGAAGAGTGTTTTAAAGCCTTTCTAAATATTTGGATTTAAAAAAAATTTTTTGTCAAGTTTTTCTTCTTTCTTCCTTCCTTTCTTCCTTCCTTCCTTTCTCTCTTTCTTTCTTTCTCTCTTTCTTTCTTTCTTTCTTTCTTTCTTTCTTTCTTCTTTTATTTTTCTGTTGTAAATAAGGTTTGCTCTCCCACTATATGTTCTAGCTGGTTATTGTTTCCATATATGAAGGTTATTAATTTTTTTATACTTTTATATCTTCCTAGGTTACTGAATTCTTTACTGCTTTTATTAGTTTTAGCATGGATTCTCTTGGTTTTTTCCAGGACACTATTTCATCATCTGCAGCAAAGAAACAATGTTATCTCTTCTTTTGCAATTCCAGTACTTTCAATTGCTTATATCGTGTTTATTTTACTTTACTTTATTTTTTATTTGAGCTTCTCGTGATGAGGCATAGGCTTCTAGTCTGCTTCAATCTCCTCCATTCCTATTATTAAACTTCATTGACTTCACTCATTTATGTTGCTAGCCTGGCTCCTGAAAGCATTAAAATACATGACCCCTGTCCACAGTCAACAACCTTGACATAACATGAGCTGCCCTTATAGCACCATTGTGCATTTCTTCTATCCACTGCAGGGTTAGGTGGGTCAGGATGATGGGGGTGGGTCAGCCCCGTCAATTGGATTAGTCTTGGGGAAACCAACTGTTCACTGTATCCTTTAGGGGCGGATACTCCAGAAGAGTAGAGAAGGAATCCAAAATTAAGCTGGAGAGATTGGCAGCAAATGCCAAGTCCAAAGGAGCAAGAACAAGACAGTAAATTAGAGACAGTCAGGAGTAAGTACTTAAACGAGGTTGGATCAAAATAGGAGCAGACCAGAATTGTACAGAATGATTTCATTACTTATGCATAGGTATTAGGGTTTTACCTTTACAAGCCAGTGGATGCCTGGGCGTATGGGCTTATAGGGTGGATTAAAAGTCTCAAGCTCAAAATGGGTAATGGTCATCGCTGCAAAATTTTTAATATTAAGTTATAAATAGGTTCTAGGATATTTTTGCTATATTATTTTCTGAGAACAACAGCATAGCATCTGCCCCCTAGATCAGCACCATCTGTGATTTTCTGCAATGAAGGAAATGTTTTATCACGTGTGCTGTCCCATTAGGTAGCCACTAGCCACATGTGGTTATTGAACACTGACTATGTGGCTCGTGCAAATGGGGACACTGGATCATTAACTGTATTTAATTTTAGTTAATCTAAATTTAAATGGACATTGTGGCTAGTGATTACTGTATTGGACAGAGTGTAACTCTAGAACTTTATATTCTAAAAAGACAAAGGGTAAAATTCATGGCCTGTGACTTCGGCTTGTGTCAGCCACTTGCAGCATGCATTAAACACTAGTATGACCTTATGACGTCTCGTTTGTAACAGATTTGTAATAAAATGGAATAATAATATAATGCAATAATAGTTTTTAATAAAATATATTTTATAAAACTCTTCCAGTTTGTTTATACTGCAATAACATGCCTCTATAAATTATAATAATCCACAGTCCGTAGCAAGGAAATTAGTTTGGAAAAATAATGAACTAACTTTCCCAAAGTCATGGAAATTATTAGTTTCAAATGTATGGCCTGAATCAAGGTCTTTTGATTCCAGGTTTAATCTTTACTCTGTTACACAAAGGCGAACTTTTCATATGTACAAGGGAGTGATTTAAAGTGTGTTAGTCTGATAATGTTAAACATACGCTTGCCATATAACCTGGACATTCCATCTCTAGATATTTACCCAAGAGATATTAAACCATATATTCGTATAAAAACCTGTGCATAAATGTTTATAGAGACTCTATTCACAATTGCCCCAAACTGGACCTAACCCAAGTGACCTTCAGCTACTT
This sequence comes from Panthera uncia, assembly GCF_023721935.1. Lineage (NCBI taxonomy): Eukaryota > Metazoa > Chordata > Mammalia > Carnivora > Felidae > Panthera > Panthera uncia. The sequence goes on from NW_026057584.1 coordinate 14,750,575, forward strand.
AAAGGAAAAACAAATTGTGGCATGTACCCGTAATGGAATACTATTTGGCAACAAAAAGACCCATTGACCCACACCACCGCATGGAGAAGTCTCAAATGAATTATGCTAAGTGAAATAAGCCAGACTCCAAAAGTCACGTGCTCTATAATTGCATTTATTGGATACTCCGGAAAAGCCCAAACTAGTGACACAGAACAGATCGGTGATTGCCAGAGACTACAAAATGGCGGGAGAAAATTGAGAGGGCTAGTGGAAATGTTCTATAGCTTTATTATGAGAATGGTTGTGTGACTGTATACACTTGTCAAACTCTTAGAAATTTTCACTAAAGTAAGTGAATTGTATTGTATTAAAATATGCTGCAATAAACCTCCTGTGTGTAAGGTATGTTAACATTCTATCGTAGGCTGGTGGGAAAAGGAGAATAAGATTTGATTAGAGATGGTCAAGACTTAAACAACTGGTCTGGGGTGACCGGCCAGCCTTCTAAAGTGCAGTGACTAAGGTGATGTCACCAGATTTCTAAGAATGCATATCAGGAGGCTGTGGGTCCAGCTATGAGACCTTCAAGACAGTGATGACACCCAGCTGGAACCTTCTCAGTGGGTAATAGGAATGCCTACACCTCTTGCTTAAAATAGGACACAGCCAGGCTCATGAACCAGAAGAATAGGGCTTGATGTGAAGGAAGCCTCACCATATGTCAAGATCCAGCCCGAATCATGAGACCGAGGTAGGACACACTCACTACTACCCTTTGGACAATCTGGACTTGCTTCTGTTCTTGCTGTACGTCGAGCTTGTTTCTACCTTGGGGCCCATGAGCTGGCTTTTCCTTCTGCTTGGAGACACATGAATAGACCTTCACTGATCGAGTTACCTAATTGGCCCCCACTGCTCTCCTTTCACATCACTTAGTTTGATTCTTCATAGCACCTATTAATACCCGATATTGTTTGCTTATTTGTTCGTGTCTGATGTATGTATGTAGGAACGGATGGATGGAGAGGTGGATGGATGGATGGATTTATTATATTTACTGGAGGGCAAGCTTCATGAAAAGCGGGATTCACTCTCCGTGTCATTCACTACTGCGCCCTCAGCCTGTCAGCTGAATGCCTGACATTGGTTGGGGCTCAAGGAATAATTGTTGAAAGCATAGATGGATTGTCTCAGAAACCGGATGGGACTGAGTTAGCTCGTCGCAGGTAATTATGCCTGAAGCTCGCAGGGCTGAGCAGGAAGACTGACAAGCTCCAATAATTGTAATTCCAGCTGGTGTGTGATTACAGATGGAGGTGAGCATCTTTAGACTGGCATCTTCAATTTGGTTTCCTGTGCTGAAAATCCAGCATGATGACAAAAGGCTGGCGTGGCACTTGCTGCCGTCGCCTCCTTGTGTATTTTACCAGTGCTCATTTCCCCAGCGTTTCACACGCGGGAGTTGTGTTGTGTCCAGGACCGAGGGTGTTTTGCAGAGGTGCTTCTGTCCTTTCTCGTTTGTTCCTTTTCCTGCTGGTGCTCGTCTTGGTTGCTAAGACAGTTTCCATGGCAAAGGCCCACCAGCTAAGAGAGGATTACATGCAGTAAATATTTTAAACAGATGAACTTGACAGCCGAGCAGCTGCTTTTCACCAAACAGAAGGCAGGAGTGTACTGGGATCAGACTGGCAACTAGAGTCACATTCTAAACCTTTGCTATGGATGCATGACTGGCTTTGAGGTTTTGGCCACCGGCAATCGTGGTGAGAAAAATATCTGAAGTCTGTCCACAGTGTATGTGCACTTAAGAATATTCTAGCTTACTGAAAGGAATAGAGGAGCTATTTTATAAAATGGAAGCTTGGCAGACATTTTGCAATAACAGGATGATGTAAAAGCAGCTGGAGTCCTCCTGTGAAGTGCGTGAAAAGTGGGCTTCCTGTTAGACTTTAGATGTGAAGAAAAAAAGGCTGTTGTGAGGAAGAAATACGGAAAGGCTTGGCTTGGCTTGATGGTGTATCATGTAGACCAAAGGGTAAGTTGTTTCCACCAGGCACAGGGACCTTAAAGAGTTTTCAGTCAGATGGTTATCGTACATTCTCTAGAACCATGGACATACCTGCCTATTTTTCTCTATAAAGTAGAAATTTCAATGTTTGCCTGCCAATTCCACATATTTTTTTCCTGATGCTGGAAGCCATTCAGGCATTGGCCAGACAACATTTTTCTTGTACAGAAAGACAAGCTAGTCTCAATTAACATTCGAGAACTTGCAACTTGATAGTCAAGCACTCAACTAATGATACCCTTAACTGTGGCTCATACCTTCTAAGCCAGCTCTCACCTTCTCTCCAATGTTTTGCTGTCTTCTTCACAGTATTGAGATAAGAGTTGCTTTCTTTGTGTCTTAGATTTTCTTTTGGAATCTTCTAGTAATTTCTGGGATGTCCAGTCATTCTCGTTTATCTTTATTCCAAAGAGTTATACTTTAAATTCAAGAGTGTTATACTTTAAATTCAATTGTATGAGTACATAAAGAGAAACTACTTAAACTCAAGAGTTCTCCAGCTCATGGCAAGGATCGTATGTTTCCACTTCTCCCTTATTCATTTCCAATCAACAAATATTTTCTGATCACCCACCATGTGCAAAACAACCATGGTAGATGTTACAGAAGGACATCTACGACATCTACGATGATTTACAATGTACTCGCATTCCAACATTCGGTATACCGTTTAATCCTTCTAACATCTCTGCAGTTCCCCGAGTTCACTGAAGCCTTCTCCAGCATCAGGTTATGCCACAGAATGCCTTGCATTCCTGAATAAGGGTCAACTTGGATTTTGACCAGGGTATCCGAGGAAGTTTAGAATCATAGTTTCTTTCTGTCATGCTTCTGATGTTTTCTTCCTGATGCTGGGTTTAAATGAATTCTAGGACATCCACACTACGAAAGAAAATATAGCTATTTGGAATGAAAATGCAAATGTATATTTAGTGACTTGTAATGTGTACCATGTTTTATTGTCGAGAGAAGTAAAGTTACAAAATCTATTTCAGGGTGATTCCATTTGTTACAAGAATATATAAATAGATGCACGCACAGTCATATGCATAAATGTACACACATGTAGTAAAAGAAGTCTAGAATATTATAGATGAAATGTTCATAACGGTCATCACTGATAGATAGCATCACAGAAGACTAAGACTTTTCTTGACATTTTCTCCAAAGAAATTTCTGTAATGAACTTGGATTTTTGTGTAATGGAGGCATAAGCAGGAAATCAGCTTAAAGATATGGGAACATATAGGGATTTGAGAGGGACAATGTCACGGTGAATCTTCTCCTACACATATCTGAGTCCTCTTTAAGACCTTATCCCTAGAGGAAATAAAGATACTAGCATTTCAAAACTTGGCTCTCTTTAATGAAACAATAATATGTCCAGTCTTTGCCAGTCATTACCTTTTCTCTCTAAAACCAACTTTCAAAATTCAAAGAATACCCACAGTTCTCTCATACTGAAACCTATGCAGGAAAAAAAAACAGCAGAGTGTGAAATGGATAAGACAAGGAAATCCCTCTGAAGCTCTTCTTGCGAAGTTTCGTTAAGAGTGTCTGCCATGCCCTGTCTTGCTCCCAGCTGGGTCTGCTGTTCTAGTAAATGCCAGCAATTACGCCAGTTTTCTGCAGTATCCCCAGGTTGCCAGAGGACTTTGAAAGCTGGAAAGGACTCACCAGCTACGACAATGGTGTTCACAGTAGCAAGGTTTATTTTCCCCCAAGACGATAGTCCCGGGTTTGCATACATTTGCTCTTTTCAATGAACCATGTACTCTAAATGTCACCTTGCTTCCATTCAGCCTGGCCTGTGTTCTGACTGTCCAGGGGCCTCCAGGAACAGCGGGCAGATTGATGGCTTGCTGAAACCTCCCTCATTATCTTCCACTGTAAATTCCTTTCATGAGTAATCTCTTGCGCCCTGGATGCAGAGATCCTTTGTGTGCGTGCTGTGAAATAAAATCTCAGAGAATGTGTGAGCTAATTTCTAATACTCGCCCTCACCATTATCCCTGACAATGTGACCTCAGAGCTCATTGTTTATTTAATTAGCAAAGCTCAGTTTAAATGGCACTAATTGGGGAAGAATGAAAAGTAAAGGATGTTAGCAGATTTAAGCAAAGAAAAAGGGGTGTGTGTGTGTGTGTGTGTGTGCGTGTGTTGCTGTGTCAGAAAAGAACACTTTTGAAAAATTAGTACTGGAAAGTGTATATTATTATCTTGTAAGAGATTGCCTTCATTATCCTTTACCTTAAAAACGAAAGAAAATTGCTTCTTTTCTATAATTCTTACCCAAAAGATGCTCCAAAGACCCATACTTATTTTTTCAAAACTGTAAACATACAGGTTATAATCACCTTTAAAAATGTTTTTTTAAATGTTTATTTTTGAGAAAGAAAGAGAGAGAGAGAGAGAGAGAGACAGCGTACAAGCAGGAGAGGGGCAGAGAGAGAGGGAGACACAGAATCAGAAGCAGGATCCAGGCTCTGAGCTGTCAGCACAGAGTCCGACTCGGGACTCCAACTCATGAACCGTGAAATCATGACCTGACCCAAGTCAGACGCTTATCCAACTGAGCCACCCAGATGCCCCTATAATCACCTTCTTGATAGTCACTACTATTTAAATTGAATTTGGCATACTCTTCTTAATTTTGCAAAAATCTTGAGCTCATACCAGATCTTTTTCCTATAAATGATATCTTATTTTATTTATTTATTTATTTGCAGTCACAGCTGAGGAACTCTGCATTCAAAACACCTTGAAGAAGGCTCTGGGCTCCACCATTATTGTTGCCTTGATCTCCTGATCGGCTTCTGCCCTTCTGCCAGGATAGGCCATAGTGTAGTCTGAGGCTGTTTTACTGGGTCATGGTCCTTTGGGGAAGAGTACTGACCATCACGGCAAAGGCATCGATCCGGGGCCAGGAAGGCTGTGGACGCTTTGGCTTTCCCGCCCTTTCTCCATGGATGGTTTCTGTCCCTCTCACAAGGATAATAAACAGGAGTTGAATAAGCAGTGTGACACACCCATGCAGTAGGACACTATTCAGCAGTTAAAAGGAATAAAAGACTGGTACCTGCTACAACATGGATGAACTGACTTTATGTTAAGTGAAAAAGGCCAGATACAACAGACCCATGGCATATAATTCCATTTACATAAAATGGCTAGAAAAAACAGTCTCTAGAGACAAGAAGTAGATTAGTGCTCTCCTGGGGCTGCACTGGGAAAGGGGGGGGTCCACAAATGGGCACAAGGGATCACCACGGGTTATGGAACTGTTCTAGAATTGGATTATCACGATGGCTGCACAAGTCTGCAGGTTTACTAAAATCACCAAATTGTACACTGAAGATGAATGAATTTTAGGGTATATAAATTATACCGCTAATAAATGTGTTTTAAGAAATTAGAAATAAATTTCAAGTGATACAAAAATAGGAAAACCTGGAGCCCATCCTGTTTGAGAAAGTTCCACAGGGAAGGTGCTTGGGATGGGCCATTGAGACCAGCTTTGCTCTGGCTGGGGGGACACACTCCCAGATCTTGCTGCCTCTTGCTGAATGGTGTTTATTTCTCATATTGGCTTTAGGAGAAAATCAGTATACGTTATCCCAAGATGCTGGGTGCTCAAGATACAGGCATTGGATGTCTTTGATTTGGTTCTTGTACTTAAGGAGGCCTGTCGGGTGGGAGGGTCAGGTGTGTAAACATTCTGTGAAGACCAGCTAGCACGCAGGCATTCTGGAAGGCTTCTTGGAGGAGGTGATGTCTGAGCTGAGAGTCAATGAAAGGTGCAAAGGTGGCAAAGGCAGAGAGAGACGTAGAAGAGAGACATGGTTCTGTTTGCTTTGCACGTTACTCTCTACCGCTTTCACTCCCTGGCCCCCGCTATCCCCCCCCCCCCCCCCCCCCGTCAAGGTTGGTCATAATTCAAGGTTGACGATGAGGGAGAACCAAGCTCCCCGCACAGCGTTTGATTCAAGTATAGGTATAGGGCTCCAGCACTGGTCACAGTGCCTACTGAAATGTGATATAATTGGTTCTCTTTTTTGGCCTCCGAAGGTCATAATCGAGCAGTTTTGTGGATAGCAGCACACATATTCTTCTCTGCATTAAGAAAGCCCATCTGTGGAATGATGTTTACTGACAGACAGAAGCAGAACAGAGGCATGTAATAATATAAACGAAAGGGGGATTAGTTGGTGACATCGTTCAAACTCTGGCACAGCCACACCTTAAGCACTAAACACCACTCCCCTCCACCTTTTTTGAAAAAACCTTGTTTACTTTGGGTTGAGTTTCCCCATAATCTGGGAGTTTTAACTAATATAAAGGGCTTATAATTGGGAAGAGCGCCTGGTACGTAAACCTGTAGGCCCAAATGGGTGTGGGCTTTTTAGGAAAGGGTGATGTGCAGGTTGACAAGAGGTAGCATGGCAATGGCTTCAACTGGGGTGATGGATGTAAGGTACTCCAGGATGCCCCATCCCTCTTGTTCTGTTTAACCACCTCTGAAGCCTTCCACTTCCACTATAAGGTACCTTGCAGACCTGAGTCATTGAGGAGGAGAAGGACCTCATTGCCCTGGGAAGCAGCGGGAAGGATATATGATCCTCTCTTACCTAAGACATGGCTCTTCATGGTGATGACGCACTGTCCATGGCAGAAACAGCATTCTGTCCTCCCTGTGATATTTAGATATGTTCTCTCTCCTTCACAAGCAGGATCTAAGAAAGAGCTGACAGAGACTGTCTTCTCCACAAACAAGTTGAAAGAAGTGAAATTTTCTTCTTCGTGACTGGTCTTGGAAAGCTCATGGCAGAAATCAAAGACGTGTCTTTTGCCCTTGAAATCAACCCCAAAGCAGAAGGCATGGCATATTTCCAACGACATCGTATGGAACCTAGGAAACCCTAGAGCAAGGTGGTGATAAAGTAGCTCTTCAGGTCAGCCAAGTGGGGGGACATTCACTCCTTTTATAATCCGAGGGTACAGATATCTTCTCTGTTTTCTGGATTGGCCCTCAGTGGGGTTCCAGGGAGTGCTTTGGATTTGGTGTGGAGATACGTGCCTCTCAACCTGGGTTCTGCCGTACGACATTCCCCTTTCTTAGTTAAACCGGTGATGGCAGCTTTATTATAGATTAGTGAAGTGTTGACTAAGAAATGGATCATCACATGCCGTCACAGCAGATTTCTGTTATTGCACTGGGATCGGCCAACATTTGCACTGTGGGCTGCCTTCATCAGAATCACCAATATCCTTATTAAACTATAGATTCCTTGGCTTTTTTCCAAGAACGACTGCAGGGTGTTCAATGTGATTTATAAGAAATATATATTTCGTCATTCAGATTTCTTATGTATATTTGGTCTTCATCTACTGTTCCTGGCTCACAGCTCCCCAAACCCTTGGAACTTTCTGAAGGACAAGAGTGATGAAAGTACCTTTTGTCATAATTTTTAGTCTCTCCTCAGTTCCCGAAATCACTTCAGTGCCGCAAAGACACGCAATGCGTGTCTTGCTCTTTGCGACAAGCCCCTTTCCACCACAACTGGCTTTATGTTACTGAGGTGACTTTTGGAAGATACCTAAGCACAAGGTCTGATTGCAGGAAAAGCAGCTCTGAGGCAAGGGTTGAGACTTTCAGTTCCACACCCCTGACTTGGGAAGGGAAGAGGGGCTGGAGGTTGAAGCAGTCACCAATGGCCAACGATTTAATCAACCATACCTGTGTGATGAGGTCTCTATAAAAACCCTAAAGTATTGGGTTTGGAGAGCTCTCAGGCTGGTGAAAAGGTTGAGGTGCTGGGAGAGTGGCACCCTGGAGAGGGCATGGGAGCTCTGCACCCCTTCCCTGTACCTTGCCCTATGGATCTCTTCCATCTGGCTGGTCCTGAGTTACATCCTTCTACAATAAACTGGTGATCTAGTAAGTCAATTTTTCTCTGAATTCTGTGAGCTGCTTTAGCAAATTCATCAAACCCAAAGAGGGGATCCTGGAACCTCCAATCTGGAGCCAGTCAGTCACAAGCAGGGATGATAATCTGGTATCTGATGTTGGAAGGGCACAATCGTATATGACCGAGCCCTTTACTCATGGAATCTGAGGCTGTCTCTGTGTAGATAGCGTCAGAATTGAGTTGACCTGTAGGACACCCATGTGGTGTCAGAACATTGCCTAGTGGAGCAGGACCTCCCCCGCAAACACACATCAGAGTTGGTGACCAGATTCTTTAAGATGTATCTTGAAATTACGGATTGTAAACAAACTCTCCAGGTGAATCTTACGCACCTTAATGATTGAGAGCAACCAGCTGAGAGCCTGATATGGGCTCACGATTCAGGATACAGGGCTCAAGAGATGTTTTCTGAATAAAAATCTCTTCCGTTCACTCACAAAGGGGACTCTGGCACCACATACCCTTTAATCTGAAACGCACAAGAAGTAGAGGAAATTAAGAAACACCTGTAGAAAATTCAGCAACACTTTTACTTTTCATATTTAAATTTTTTTTTAACGTTTATTTATTTTTGAGACAGAGAGAGACAGAGCATGAACGGGGGAGGGTCAGAGAGAGGGAGACACAGAATCTGAAGCAGGCTCCAGGCTCTGAGCTGTCAGCACAGAGCCCAACGTGGGGCTTGAACTCACAAACCATGAGATCATGACCTGAGCCGAAGTCGGTTGCTCAACCGACTGAGCCACCCAGGCGCCCCAACACTTTTACTTTTCAAATAAGATGAAGGGACTTGATTGTTCAGTAAAGCTCAGTCATTGCTGGGGGCCAGCTGGTGTGGCTTTTAAAAATGCGCCTGGCTTTTGCCAGTTGGAGAACCATGCAGGTAGCTAGGATACGACTGTTCTAATACTTCATCTTCAAACCTTGGATACGTGTGGACGTTTCTGAAATGAAATTTGTTACCCTCAACACAAATGCTTCACTCTATTTTGTTTCTCCTTTTCCTATCAGGGCACGCAGATATGCAAAATCCGGGAACCAGAAAAACAAAAGTACTGAAATGTTATGTAATTCTGGCCCTCTTATAATGAAGCAGATTCACGGTATTTTCTGTCCATCAAATGAATGAAGCTCTTTCCATCAAGGTGGTATGTAAACAACAATTATTTTCAGCCTCTCAGATAGACACGTACAAGGCAAGGAAACAAACAGGTCTCCTCTCCATGCAGCAGCAGCCAAAGTCTGATAATGAAAAAGGCAACCGAATGGCTGTCGACACTGCCTTTTCCCCTGAGTTTGCCTGATATATATATATATATATATATATATATATATATATATATTTGTGAATGACTAATGGGGAGGCAGCTGCTGCAGCAAATAGAATTCAAACCCCCATTAATATTGGTGACTCATCCGCTGGATTCTTTCCCCGTATCTGAAAATGTCAGGAAATTAAAAAGGCATCGTGGCATCTCCGGGAGACAAGTCCCAAGTCAGAGCTGTAACCACTTCTAAATATTCCTGGCCTCATTTGGAAATTGGATACCACCTGGGACGTGGCCTGGTTTGTAGTCCCATCCATGGGGGCAGGACAGACTATCAATCTCCCTGAGTAAAGCACTCGGCTCGTCCTTCAGCAGAGCCGGAATTTTGAAGCTGGCGATGTCGCTTGTAATTAAATGGAGCGAATAGGGAACTACACGTATCCTGGGCTTGGCTTCCTTAAGAGCTGAAAGAAAGAGGGGAACAGGCAGTGGTTGAAGCTCCATGGGCCTCTTGTTTGACTAAATATATTTCTCTTACACTCTGTATAAGACATGGGTAGAGATGGATATTTAGAAACATCTGGATGATTCCATTTTGAGTTTTAGTCTTTCCCTGAAAATTCAGCACCAACAATCAGCTTCCCAGTCACTTGAAACAAACCCTATAATCTGATTTTAATTCAACTGGATTTTTCAGCCTATTCTACAGGGGCCAGTCACTTGGTGTGTATGATGAGCAAAAATATATCTTTGGAAAATGAAATTTCAAAGCCTTATTGCAAAACTGGAACGATAGTATCTAGAATAGCAACGTGGCTTATGTGGTTGTCAAGTTCTTTGTTAAGGTGACTCTTGGCAATAATTCATTCAAATAAACTTGACATGAATCACTAAAGGGAGTTCCTGTTCAGAAGAGGGTAAAACATATGGATATAAACATCTGTGCCGGGGCTGTGGGAATCAGGGAAGGCTTGGGAAAGTTTCTAGCATGTGGGCCATACTGTTGATGAGGGAGCAAAAAGCAAGCTGAGGGTAAAGTACAAGCTAACATCCTGCAACCCACCCCTGCCCCCAAGAGGGATATGTACGACATTCCTCAGGTCTCCCTGGCGGCCCAAGAACAAAGGAAGGGGAAAAACAAATGGTTAACTGTTAGGGATCACAGTCCTGCAGGACTTGAATCTCCATCAACTCCATCAGTTTGCAATTGTCTTAATGATTTACAAGAAAAAAGCAATCTTCAGAAACCTATAGACTCAATTTCCTGGGACCCTGACATCACCCCCCCCTCCCCCGCCGACCTCCATAGGATAGAAAATCTTATATAATCAGTCACTACTTACAATCCCAGTGCAGCTCTTTCTCCCCACAAGTCCTGTCCCCATGCTATGATAAAAACACCTTTTTGAACCAAAAACATCTCAAGAATTCTTTCTTGGCCACTGGCTCCTGAACTCCGCTTCAAATCACATCACTTTGATGAAGAGATAGAATGGGTGCTTGTGGGGGGTGCTGAGGAAATCTCTCTTGGGGAGAGTGCAGGGGAGAGGCTTAGGTTTCAGAAACTGATCAGGCTGAAGGTTTGGAATGTAGTGGGGAAATGTAATTGGAATGGTGAATCATGGAAAGCCTTGAAAGCTAGAAGGAATGGTTTGTATGCCATTTTGCCATCAATGAAAGGTCAATGAAAGTTACTACTCATCAGGGATATAAGGATTCTTTTATTAGTTCATTTATTTGACCATTACTTATAGAGTTCCTACTATGTGCATTAATTATAGGTACTGTTGATACAGCAGTAAAAAAAATGAAGTGCTTATTATCTCGGATTTGGGGAGAGAGTACAGGAGACAGATAAGCAAATAGAAAATACATACAATACAGCAGAGGAAAGAAGTGTGCCCTTTTATTTTATTTTTTTAGCTTTTTAAAATTTATTTTGAGAGAGAGAGAGGAGAGAGAGAAAATGAGCATGAGAGGGGCAGAGAGAGAGGGGGAGAGAAAAAAATCTCAAGTGGGCTTCACATTTAGCACACGGAGACCAACACAGGGCTTGACCATGACCGTGAGATCATGACCTGAGCCAGAATCAAGAGTCAGACACTTAACCAATTGAGCCACCCAAGCACCTCGGAAGTGTGGTATTTTAGATAGCACCGTGGTCAGGGGAGGCCTTTTGGAGTTGACATCACTTGATAAAACACCTGAAATCTAGGTGAGTGTATCATATAGGTCCTGGAGAGGTTAGCTCCAGCCAATGGCATTTCAGTGATGCCAGGAAAGCCAATGGCATTTCAGCGATGCCAGGAAATGCTAGGCCCTGAGGCAGGAGCTCATGCTTGAGGAAGAGCAAGGAAATCAGTATGGCTAGAATAGAATGAACGGGAATAAATAGAAGGAAGAATAAATGAGGTCCAAGACTGTTAGGACTCAGATCTCCTACAGTCATTTAGTGGACCTCGGCTTTACTCTAAGAGATGGGAAATTGGAGAGTTTGAGTACAAAAGCCATTATGTCTGAGCTATGTTTCTAAAATATTCCTCTGGCTTGTCTCTTGAGAATAGATTTTAGAAAGACAAAGATAGGATTAAAAAGACAAAGAATAGGAGACGATTGTTATAATCCAGGAAAGAGGTGATGTGAGTTCAAGCTGGGTAGCAGTGATGAAGGTGGTCAGCAGTAATCAGACAGCAGTGAAGGTGGATCCAACAAGATTTACCGATAGATTGGATGGAGAAAGTGACAGAAAGAGAAGTATCAATAATTACTCCAAAGCTTTGCCTTGAATAATAACTAAATGGGTGACATAAATGAATTGAGGAAAGGTATGCCAGGGTAGGTTTGGGGGGCACCGAGAATTTAGCCTGAGCATATTGGGTACAAGAAGAAGACTATTAGACACCCAAGTGGGGACATGGAGTAGAAGGTAGAGCGTCTGGATCAGGAGTCCAGGGTAGAGGTGAAGGCTGTGTGTACACATTTAGGAATTACCAGTGTATTCGTGACATTTCAAACATGAGTCTGGAAAGCTCACCCGCGGATTTGAGAGATGTAGAAGTTTCCGAAACCAAGCTGACAATATTTCAAAGTTTAAAGGCTGAGGAAATGAGCGTTATCCACTAGTGGATATTGAAACGGAGAAATGTTTAGGTAGGAGAGGAACCAAAAATAAGGTGAATTCTTTGAACAAAGCATCATTTTTTTCATTATCGCCTCTTTAAGAAGTGGGCCTAAAGTCACATAGCTTGTGAGTGGCAGTGCCCATGCTCTTGACCACGTACTATTCTGCACAGAGTGGAAACACACAAAAGCATTTTGCTTTGTAACCAGGTTTTTAAGCTCCGTAGTCAAAAGCTACGTTTGATGCGCGAGTCTGCTCCACTACTGCTGAAAAGGAAGCAGCTCAACAACTCAACAATCCTGAAGGAGGGAAGAACTCACCTTCAGGATTTTAATGTTAAATCTGGGACTTTATTCTTTTATTTTTATTTTAATCCCAGTATAGTTAACATACAGTATTATATTTCAGGTGCACACTATAACGATTCAACGATTCAAGTTCTATACGTTACTTAGCGATCATCATGATAAGTGTACTCTTAATCCCCTTCACTTATTTCACCCATTCCCCGCCCCCACTTCCCCTCTGGTAACTAGTTTGTTCTCTATAGTTAAGAGTCTGGTTTTTGGTTTATCTCTTTTTTCTTTGTTCATTTGTTTTGTTCTTTTAAATTCCACATATGAGTGAAATTATATGGTATTTGTCTTTCTCTGACATTTCACTTAGCATTATACTCTCTAGATCCAATCATGTTGCTGCAAATGGCAGGATTTATTCTTTTTCATGGGTTGGTAATATTCCATTGTGTATATATTTCACTTCTTTATCCATTCATCTAATGATGGAAACTTGGGCTGATTTCACAATTTGGCTATTGTAAATAATGCTACAATAGATATAGGGATACATATATCCTTTTGAAGTCATGCTTTCATATTCTTTGAGTAAATACCCAGTAGTAGAATTCCTGGATCATCTGGTTGTTCTATTTTTAAGTTTTTTGAGGAACTTCCATACAGTTTTCCAAAGTGGCTGTACCAGTTTACATTCCCACCAACAGTGCACAACATTTTGCCCCACATCCTTGCCAACACTTTTTATTTCTTGTGTTTTTGATTATATAGCCCTTCTGACAGGTGTGAGGTGATATCTCATTGTGGATTTGCATTTCCATGATGATTGGTGACGTTAAACATCTTTTCATATGTCCATCGTCCATTTGTATGTCTTCTTTGGAGAAACGTCTGTTCATGCCATCTGCCCATTTAATAAGTTCTTTATACATTTTGGAAACTAACCCTTTATTAGATATGCCATTTACAAATATCTTCCCTCATTCAGTAGGTTGTATTTTAGTTTTGTTGACTGTTTCCTTTGCTGTGCAGCTTTTTTTTTTTTTTATAGTCTCAGTAGTTTATTTTTGCTTTTTTGTTTCCCTTGCCTCAGGGTACATATCTAGAAAAATGTTGCATGGCTGATGTCAGAGAAATTACTGCCTTTGCTCTTTTCTAGGTTTTATGGTTTCGGGTCTCACATTTAGGCTCTTAATCCATTTTGAGTTTATTTTTTATGTATGGTGCAAAGAAGTGGTCCAGTTTCATTCTTTTGCATGTTGTTGTCTAGTTTTCCCATGACCATTTGTTAAAAGACTCTCTTTTTCCCATTGAATAGTCTTTCTGGCTTTGTCAAAGATTAATTGACCACGTTATTTTGGGTTTGTTTCTGGATTTTCTATTCTTTTCCATTGATCTCTGTGTCCATTTTTGTGCCGGTACTGTACCATTTTGATTACTATAAGATCCTTTGACCTTACTGAATTCATTTATCAGTTTTAATAGAGTTTGGTAGAGTCTTTAGGGTTTCCTATATATAGTATCATGTGATTTGCAAGTAGTGAAAGTTTTATTTCTTCCTTACCATTTTGCATATCTTTTATTCTTTTTCTTGTCTGATTGCTGTGGCTAGGACTTCCAGTACTATGTTGAATAAAAGTGGTGACAGTGGACATCCTCGTTTTGTTCCTGATCTTAGAGGAAAAGTAGATGGTATGGTTTTCTTAAATGCTTATTTATTTATTTTGAGAGAGAGAGAGAGTGAGAGTGAGCATAAGTGGAGGATAGGCAGAGAGAGAGAGAAGGAGAGAGAAAATCCCAAGTAGGCTCCATGCTGTCACTGCAGAGCACTGTCAGTGTAGAGCCTGATGTGAGGTTCTGTCTCACAAAACATGAGATTATGACCTGAGCCAAAATCAAGGGTTGGATGTCCAACTGACTGAGCCACTCATGTGCTCCACAGATGGTGTGTTTTGATGAGAGAAATCATGATCTGTCTTAGGGCACCATTTTGCCCAGAATGGAGTTCTGATGCTTTTTAAAAAAACTTGTTTAATGTTTATTTATTTTTGAGGTGGGGGGAAGGGCAGAGAGAGAGAGAGGGAAACACAGAATCGGAAGCAGACTCCAAACTCTGAGCTGTCAGAACAGAACCCCATGCGGGGCTCGGCTCCCATGAGATTATGACCTGAGCTGAAGTCAGTCGCTTAACTGACTGAGCCACCCAGGTTCTTCTGGGGTTCTGCTGCTTTGAAACACAGCATTTTATTTTTTCATTTGGAAGTACATTACCATATCATGCACCTGATGCTTAAAGGTAAATGTATAAGAATTCATAATCTTTTTCGCACCTGGTGAAAGCCAGATCATTCAACATTGTTTTACTTTCTGATAACCATGACAAAGAAGGTAGAATATGTTGCCTTAAAAACTATGTTTCCCTGATAAATCCATTATAGCTCTCCCACCTGAAGTTCTCTAAACCATTTTGGGAACTCTTAGGGAATTTTAAACCAGAAGAAACTGCTAAGAAAAGGGCTTCCATATTTTGAATGGAAGGTATTATTTGATGACATTTAGGGTACACAAAATGAGCGTAGTGTACTTGTGTTTCAATTTAAGCTCTACTCTTAGAGCTAAAAGATCAAACCTTACATCACAGCTAGGCTCGGACTTAGCAAATTAGCTCAACAACTTTTGAGTCTTAATTCCTGAAATCAGAAATTACCATAAAGATTTCTGCCATTCCTACCTCTTGGATGGTATGAATAATACAGTGACAGAATTTGTTTTGTTTATAAATTTATAAGTTGGTTGGTCAGCTTGATCATCTAGGCTTGCTCACGTGTCCGTGGTCAGCTGTTACAGGTGTAAGAGAGCCTCAGTTGGACAACTCAGCTCTGTTCTCTGTGTTATTTCATCTTCCTTACTCAGGCAAAGGTAGAGATCAAGAAAGAAAGAGAGAAGGCAAAATCTTTGGAAGCCTTGGCTCAGAACTGAGCCCTTATCACTTCTTCCATATTCAGTTGGCCATATAAAGTTAAAAGGCAGCCCAGATTCTCCAACCATGTTATATCGATGATCTGAACCCTAACCTTCACTCTAACTCTATCCCTTCCTGGGCATGATCACTTCTGTGTCTGGTTGTATTCTATGTCGCTTCCATCTGTCAAAATTCAAACTCAAATATGGCTCCTCTCCTTCTGCTACATCACTTTCCCTTCCTTATTCCTTTCATATCTCCATAGCCACTTTCTCCTTCCCACACCCCTCCCACTCATCCTGTGGTAGAGGAATAGGAGAGAACTCTTGTTTGGAGGAACTTCAAAGTCATCTGGCAATGAGCATGGGAACAGGGAGAAGTGAGGATTGGGGCCATTTTGTTTTTGCGAACAATCTACTACAGATAATAATTGAATAGTAAGGCCCATTTTACCTAACGATTTGTGACCACTCTTTTTCTTATGATCTCTATGTATTGAGAAAACACATTTCCCATGATTTGATTCCAGTTTCTTGCCCTTTTCACATGTGGAAACCAAGCAGAAAAGACTTTGACTCTATAAAGTTACTATTTGGTGCTTTTTGTCACTTCTAATTGAAATGGTGCTGCATTTAAAAAACTTGTGAAGTGTGGGGTGCCTGGGTAGTTCAGTTGGTTAAGTGTCTGACTTTGGCTCAGGTCACGATCTCATGGTTCGTGAGTTTGAGCCCCGCATCTGGCTCTGTGCTGACAGCTCAGAGCCTGGAGCCTGCTTTGGATCCTTTGTCTCCCTCTCTCACTCTGCCCCTCCCCCACTCACGCTCTGTTTCCCTCTCTCAAAAAATGAATAAATATTAAAAAAAATTTTTTTAAATTGTGAAGTGTGAGATGACATGGGAAAAAAATTTAAATTGCATTGGGAACTACATAGGACACACTTCATGGTTGCAATATAAACACAGTGAAGGCTGTATACTTTATTTTTTTCTCTTTCTGGGAATGCCATTATTATTTCCATTTCGTTGTTGTCAAAGTAATTGAAAATGCTCACTTCCATATTCCTCCATAGTAAACATACTGAGTGGGAAATTTCAAATTTAGGCCTCTCTCCTGTCTGATAACATGATTTGTATTACAAGTCGTTGGTAGTGAGTGAACTGTTTGGACTATTAAACCAGAAAGTCACAGAATATATGTATCTGTCAGGTAAGATTTAACTCCCAACTTTTTTCCAAAAGAGCTCCTAGTTATTTCTAATGAAAAAAAGTATATATTGTAAGTCTTTTCAGTAACTACAGAAACATAAAGAGGAGGCAAAAGTGAAAGTAGAAAAAAATCTGAACGAATGGAAATACTGTTAAATTAGCTTTAAATTAGGCTTTATTCTTCATAATTAGAAAGAAACAATTGAAAGTACAAGTTTTTTTCTAGAGCAGTGATCTTACGTGAAGGTTGCTAACACAATAATGTCACAGGTAATTTGCTATTAATGACAGTTAAAGTGGTTGAATTATTTTTTAAAATATAGACAGAATGGATTTACTTGTACTCACCTACATTTATGAATAGGAAAGACAGGTGTGAAATGTATAGAAGTTTCTCGTATATCCCATTCCCCCACACATCCATAGCCTAATCCATTATCAATGTCCCTCACCAGAGCAGCACATTTGTTAAAACTGATGAATCTACATTAACACAAATTACCTGTTGTTTAACTAAGGTTCACTCTTTGTGTTGTATATACTGTGGGTTTGGACAAATTCATAATGACACGAACCTACCATTATCATATCATACAGAGTAGTTTCACTGTCCTAAAAATCCACTGTGAGCCATATACCTATCTCTCCCCAACCCCAACCCCTGGCAACCACTAACTTCTGGCTCCATAGTTTTGCCTTTTTCAAAATGTGGTATAGTTGGGATTATACAGTGTGTGGCCTTTTCAGATTGGTTTCTTTAACTTAGTACTAGCATTTACGATCCCTCCATATCTTTTCATGACTTGACAGCTCATTTCTTTTTAGTACTGAATAATATTTCATTAGCTAGCTGTACATTAGTTTATTCACCCGCCACTCACTTAGTTGCTTCCAAGTTTTGGCAATTATTTAGAAAAATGCTATAAACATCTGTGTGCAGATTTTTGCATGGACCTAAGTTTTCGACTTCCTAGGGTAAATAACAAAGAGCACAATTTTTGGATTGTATGGTAAAAGTATGTTTAGCTTTGTAACAAACCACCCAACTCTCATCCAAAGTGACTGTACCACTTTGCGTTCCCACCAATAGTGGATGAGAGTTCCTGATGCTCCACGTTCTCCCCAGCGTTTGGTGTTGTCACTGTTCTGAATTTTGGCCATTCCGATAGGTGTGCGGTGATAATCGCATTGTGGCTTTAACTTACATTTCCCTGATGACATGTGATGTGGAGCATCTGTTCGTAGGCTTGCTTGCCATCTGTATATCTTCTGCGGTGTGGTGTCTTTTAGAGTCTTTGGCCCCTTCTTGAATTTCACCGTTTGCTTTCTTATTGGTGAGTTTTAAGAGTTCTTCGTATATTTTGGACAACGGTCCTTATCAGATGTGTCTTTTGCAAGTATTTTCTCCCAGCCAATGGCTTGTTTTTCATTTTCTGGACAGTATCTTTCACAGAGGAGAAGATTTTAAATTTAATGAAGTCCAGTTTATCAATTGTCACTTGCGTGGCCTGAGCCTTTTTGTTGTTCTGTCGAAAAAGCTATTGCCAAACCCAAGGTCGTCTAGATTTTCTCCTATATGATCTTCTTGGAGTTTTATACTTTTGCCTTTTACATTTAGGTCTTTTATCCATTTTGAGTTAATTTTTATGAGGGGTGTAAGGTCTGTGCCTAGATTCATTTTTTTGAAAATCCAGTTTTTTGCATAAAAATGTTCCAGCACCATTTGTTGAAAAGACTCTTCGCTTCATTGTATTGTCGTTAGCCTTTTGTCAAAGATCAGTCGACTATACTTAGGTGGGTTTGTTTCGGGGCTCTGTATTCTATTTTATTGATCTGTCTTTTTGACAGATTGTCTCTTCTTTTGCTAATACCACATTGTCTTCAGAGTAAATCTTGAAGTCGGGTAGTGTCAGTCCTCAGACTTTATTCTCCTTCAATATTGTGTAGATTATCCTGGGTCTTCTCCCTCTCCATATAAACTTTCGAATCCATTTTTCAATATCTAGAAAATAACTTTCTGGGATTTTTATTAGGATTGAATTAAATTTATAGATCAAATTAGGAATTACTGATATTATGACAATATTGAGTTTTCCTATCCATGAACATCGATTATCTATTTATTTAGCATTTTTTTTTAAATTAATGTTTATTTTTGAAAGAGACAGAGTGAGAGCAAGTGGGGAGGCAGGGACAGAAAGAGAGGGAGACATAGAATCCTAAGCAGGCTCCAGGCTCCAAGCTGTAGGCACAGAGATCCTGACCTGAGCTGAAGTCGGACACTCAACCGACTGAGCCACCCAGGCACCCCTATTTAGTTTTTTGATTTCTCTCATCAGAGTTTTACAGGTTGCCTCATATATATTTTAAATATATTTTGTTAGGTATGCATACAAGTATTTCATTTTTTGGGGGGGGGATGACAATATAAATTGTATTGCATTATTTATTTCAAATTCCACTTATTCATTGCTGTTATATAGGAAAGTGACTGACTTTTGTATATTAACCTTGTATTCTCCGAACTTGGTATACTTATTAATTCCAGAAGTTTTTTGTTTTTTTTTTGTTTTTGGTGATTCTTTCAGGTTTTCTATATAGATGATCATGTTATCTGTGGATAAAGTCCATTTCATTTCTTTCTTCTCAATCTATTACGTTTTATTTCCTTTTCTTATTAATTAGTTAGGACTTTCATAACAACGTTGAAAAGCAGCAGTGGGTGGGAACATCCTTGTTTTCTTATCTTAGTGGGAAAGGTTGAGTTTCTCATCACAAAGTATGATGTTTACTATAGTTTTTATAGGTATTCTTTATTTGTCACATGAGAAATTCCTCTCTTTCTCATTTTACTGAGAGTTTTTTTCTCATGAATGGTATTAGATTTTATTAAGTATTCTCTCTGCATCTATTGGTATAATCATGTGATTTTTCTTTTTTTAATCTGTTGATATGATAAATTACATTAATTTATTTTTGAATGTTCAACCACCTTTGCATACCTGAAATGAATCCCACCTGATCATGGTTTATCATTCCTTTTAACACATTGTTGGATCTGATTTGCTCAACTTTTTTGGAGGATTTTTGCATCTATGTTAATGAGAAATAGTGGTTCGTACATTTCAAAAAAAATATTTTTGTCTGGTTTTGGTATTCGGCTCAGGTGGTAGGGTGAGGGACTTGGAGATTTCTCTTTCCCTAAGTCAGTTAGGCTCTGATAAAACCCCAGTTGTTTGGGCTCTGGTTTAATATTTTCTCCCGACGGCAGACCTGGGTAAAGAACAGAATGATCTAGTATATTTCAAAATTGTTCCTTTTTCTCTACCCCTGCTGAAAGCAGAAAAAGATCTTTCTCCAGTATTTACTGTGAGAACCTGGTAGAGATCCAGATGACAGATTTCACAGAATGTGCCATCCTCCCGAAGACCGGGTCCCCCTGGAGTTTTTATCTACTGGACTTATCCACACTCAGCCTCCAACAATTCATCAATTATAGTTTGGTTTTTTTTCCTCCCAGGACTGGTTCCTGTGGAGGCTTCAGCTAACGGGTTTCTGTTCCAGTAAGTTGTGATTCTTTGTATTTGACTGTGAGTCGCTCCAATTTCGGAGGCAGTGCTTTACTCTACGAACCATGTCTCTTACAGATGTAAGAAGAGTCGTTGATTTTTCAGTTTGTTCATTTACTTGTTGTTAAAACAGAGTCGCTACTTCCAAGCTTTTTATACGCCAGACCAGACACCGGGAAATATAAGACACCTTTCGAAAGAGGTTGCTATTCTTGATTTCATCTGAACCTCACAAATCCATAAGCGTTTTAGGGAGGTATTTTTTTTTTCTTAGTTTCCTTAATGATAAATAAGAACCCAGAGATAGAAAACCCGGCAGAAGGCAATGCTGTCTCAGGAATGAAAACCAGTTGATTATGGCTCAGGAAATTCCTGGACTGCTCTGAATAGCCTGAATTTACCTAAGTGGAGACCGGAACCCTTCACATGAGGTTCTTTTGCTTGGACTGACCCCGCCCTAGGGTGGACGCATCTGCACACCCATGTTAAATTGTTAGCCATAAGCTTTTTCTGTCGGCAGCAGCTGGTCGTGGCAAGTTGTCATGGCCCAAGTTAGCTCTCTGCCAAGTACTCTGAGCCATTTGTATAAGTGCCAGTAGAGATGTCCTGAGGATATGCCAGGGGTGGACTGGAAGAGATAAGATCGTTCCCCAAATGTTAAGTCCTGCCAGAGTAACTGCTCTAAGAGCTGACTAATAATTAAAAGGAACACTTTTTTTTATGTCGCAAGTATCTAGAGCTCATTACTGAAATGTCATTAGCCTGAAAGAGACTAGAGTACAAAGAATTATGGTTCCTCTATCTTGTTTTTCTAATGATTCACAAGTCAGATAATTATTGAATTTAAAGCATTTTTAAAGCTTCAAATGAAAAACTTCGTTTAAAGCAATAGAAAGCAGGTGGTGATCGTGTACAAGAGAATGAACTCAGATACACACAGGTGTATATTTTTTCGTTCTACAGATTAGATGAAACTTGATTGTGTCTGTGAGATCCTTTTAAAACGACACATCTTTAACATCACGGTGTAACACCAAGATTTCAGAGGCAATAAAGCTACTCTTTGTCTTGGAAATAATGCTGCCTTCTACGTACTCAGGAAGTTAATTCCATGACAAACTAGAGTGCAATGTTCTTAACTGGCATCAAGATTTTCCTGGGGAAAATGAATGAGATTAATAAACGTGTTTGTAAAGGTAATCAATGATGCCAGAATGTAATAATTCTGAGACCGTCAATGATCACATCTGTTTTCGGGTGGTTTAAGGGATAATCTTTGGCTTTACCCCGTTTGAATTTAAATTCTTAATTACTTTGTGAGATCAGAAAACTGTTTCACCTTTTCTTCTTCCAAATGTTTATCTTAATGTGTATCTTAAACGACTGTTGTGGGAATTAACGAGATTTTATAGAGATCATAGAAGTAAATGTCTCACCATAACACTAGGCATGTAGTAAGCTCTTAACAACTTATAGTGTAAAAATGCAGTCAGGGGCTCAGTCGGTTGAGCATCTGACTTCGGCTCAGGTCATGATCTCAGGGCTCATGAATTCAAGCCCGGCGTCAGACTCTGTGCTGACAGCTCAGAGCCTGGAGCCTTCGGATTCTGTGTCTCCCTCTATCCCTGCCCCTCCCCGACTTGTACTCTGTCTACCTCTCTCTCAAAAATAAACAAAAATTTTTTTTAAATGCAATCAAATGGTGTGAAAGATATAGGTGTCTTACTGAGATATTCTAATTATCACTTGCATAATTTTTAATATGTTCATTGAAATGCAAGATATTCAGGGCTATCATCAAAAATAGAAGATGTAAATGCTGGCAAGGATGTAGGGAAAAGGGAACCCTTGTGTACTGTTTGCTAGGACTGTAAATTGGTAACAGTCACTATGCAAAACAGTACAGAGGTCACTCAAACATTGAACAATAAAACTACCATATGATTCAGAAATTCCACTTCTGGGTATATATTGAAAGGAAATCAAAGCACTATGTTGCGGAGTTATCCGCACCCCCGTGTTCACTGCAGCATTATTTATAATAGCCAAGACATGGAAACAACCGAAGAGGCCATCAACAGATGAAAGAATACGGTTGTGAGATAATACACACACACATACATACATGCACACAATGGAATATTATTCAGCCACGCAAAAGAAGGAAATCTTGTCATTTATGATGACATGGGCATATCTTGAGGGCATTATGCTACGTGAAATAAGTCAGACAGAGAAAGACAAATACTGTATGATCTCACTTATATGTGGAATCTTAAACAAAACACCCCCCCAAAAAACAAAACAAAACAAAACAAAACCCGAAGTCTTAGAAAAAGAGGTCAGATTTGTGGTTACCAAAAGTAGGAAGTAGGGGGAAGGGGAATTAGAGAAAAGGGATCGAAAGATACAAACTTTCAGTTATAAGATACTAGGGATGTGATATATGACGTGGTAGCTATAGTTAACATTGTTCTACGGTATATTTGAAAGTTGTTAACGTGCTAGATCTTAAAAGTTTTCAATACAAGGGAAAAAGTTTTTTTCCTTTCTTCTTTTTTTTTTTTTTTTTTGTATCTCTATGAGATGATGGGTACTAACTAAACTTACTGTGATAATCATCTCACAATACACGTAAGGGAAATCAGTATGCATTATACCTTAAGCTTATACAAAACTATCTGTCAATTATATCTCAATAAACTGGGAAAAATAAAATAAAATAGGAAGAAGAGAAGCTGCAAACAAACAAAAAAGAAAGACAAGATATTCAAAAATACGATGGTACTTAAGCTTAGAGATTCTATGATACTATTAACACCAGCATATGTTTCACTTTTGGGTACCTTCCATGGTGCCTTCCTGAATTATCAATTAATGGCAGCAAATACAAATGACAAGGTCAGATATGGCAATTACTTTTCTCTCACTCTCTTTCTCTCCCAGTCTCTTTCTGATGACAGATGGCATCCAATGTTCTAGGTCTGCATGAACAAAATGCACTATGTCCAAACTTTGAGCAGTTAAAAGCTAAATCTAAAAAGAAGTGATTAAGCAGCTGGGCTTGGAATTTCAAGTGCAAACAGGAATTTCTAAGACTTGGCAATCATCAATGCCTCAGTATCGTGATTTTTTTTTAGAGTGTTATTTTTGTTTTTTGTTTTTGTTTTTGTTGGTTGGTTGGTGTATGGGGACAAAACGTGTTTCAACCTACCAGTCTATACCAAGACTTTCTCCCCTTGGCCTCCCACTGCTGGGTCCCCTCTGTCCCATGTCAGAGGTGGTATTTTAAATGATCACAAGGCAGTTAACAAAGGCATCTGATGTCTGCCTGATTTACTGTTCTGTAAGCGGTAAATATTTAGCAAAAAGAAAGCTGGTACAATCTTTTGAGAAAAGCAATCTCAGATATGGAAGCCAGGAGTCCTGGTTTATGCTGGCTTTGCCATTCATGATTTTTGAAACTCTACCTTTGTGATTTCCCATCATTGAATAGTAATAACTGAAGTTTTCTTCCTGAGGAACATTTCTTATCACAAATTAGCCATGAGATGTGAGGTGAGTTTCTTTGCTAGTAAAATTGAGACTCCCGACCGTGGGTGGGGTGGTTCGTCTCCAGACCTCTCTCTACCTTGTGACGGACACAAGAAGTCACCGGGTAGGAAACTTCATATCCTAAGACTTCAGGGTTCAGCAGACTTCATTAAGAGACAGGACCAGTATGAGCTGAGGAGGTCAGGTGTATGGACCACTGGGAGGACTAACAGTTCTGTCACTCCGAGAGTGTGCTGGCATTTTCAACCTGGTTGCTGCTTGTTCATACTATCTATGAACACTCTTGGATAGCGTTGGCTGTTGAATTAACTTTCTGAACAATCTCAGATCAGATGACAGCTGAACATGAAAGGATTTTTAGGATAAACAAGGTATAAGCAATTCATACTTCATTAACTGTCTAGACTGGCAATATGCAACCATGTAGTAAGTTGAATCGCTTATCTGCTGGTGGCCTGAAATTGATTATCATTTCATTTAAAAAAAAATCCCCCATTCATAACATATGTAAACTCACTAACTAAATCTCACAAAGGTAGGCTATGTATGTTTTAAATACACTGGATCCACCACAATCTAATCCCTATGTCTATATACTTCCTAAAGCAAAGCAATTCTTCCCCACAAGTATTGAGATGGATTAACAGATCCCATGCTCGTGAACCTACTTTGCCAAGATCTTACCCTCTTAATAATTTTTGAATGCATGAAGAAATCCCCATGTAGAACACTACTATTAAGAAATGCCAGTCTTATAAACCAAAGGCAGTAGATCATAGCTTCTCTGTATGCACTTGCTAGGATTCAAGGGATTGAATTTTTAGCTGTTGTAACTTTAATACTGGCCATTGCTGATAGAATCACCCATTAGGTTCTGGAAGTGTTCCTTTATGTGAATATAGCCAGTGAACCATTCTGAAATCCAAAAATTATATAGATTTTTAAAAACTAGCTACCTTGACAATACATGCTTGGGATTGACTTGGGCTGAGACTGAGAGCAAATTTTTAATTACCTACAAGTTACTGAGCATTGTAGCTATTTAAGATTTTGTAAATTTTCACTTGGTTTGTTTTCAACAATGCTGCTTACCATTAATTAGCTGGTATCTGTTAGCTAGAGTCTGTACAGATATCCACATTACCAATCACCCTTACAGATGGGATACTTCAGAATATTGAGTCATCGTGTGTTATACAATCCTGATGACATTTTAGGTACCTAGGGTAGCTTTTCTGGACTGAGCTGAGGAAATAGTTGTCTTCAGCTGAAATGAAGGTGGGATTCCTTCATTCCTAGCTGCCTGTCTGTTAGCAGACAAGCTCTCACATCTTTTGTGAGATAACCCCCTTTTGTCCTAAAGATTTATATTCTTTCTGTCATTCTATCTGCCTGTACTAGACCAAAGGAGAGATCAACCCAGCCAGATATTGGCAGATGGATTTGAAGGCCCACCTTCCATTTCTGATGATAACACCGCCCGTGTAATCTGGAATGAATATCTCTTCGTCTTCATCATCTGGGCATCTTCTTTTTTCTAAGGCAATGAACTAAGTATAGCTGGCCAGCATGGACTGAAGGAAATCAGACACCAGTGAACAATCTAGGCAGGCTCAGCATATCCTGAGAAGGGAAAGGACCAAATTTTTAACGCAGAGAGAAATCTTAGTCATAATCTTGTTAACTTCCTCGCACTGAGTCCCAGAGAGTCTGATGATAGGTCTAAGGCTCAAGGTGAATCAGTGTGACAGTCAAGATTGGAATCTATATCCCAATTTCCTCAGCTATGACGCAGGGATGACAATAGCCCAGCTCACTGAGGGGGTCATGATGTGTATGTTTTATCTGCAGCACTTTTGCCTGTGGGACATTTTGTCAAATATTTCAATCCAACTGTCTGGTTCTCTTGGTAAGAGATTATACCTAAGTACATAACGTGTACCTTCCTAATCACGATTATCTGAGCCTCAAATCTCACACCTGTGAGAGATGGCTAATTTGCATAATCTCATGTGATTTGAGAGGATGAAGTAGCCTGATATGAAAACCACTGTAGACTGAAATTTTCAAATACTGGTTGGTGTTATTATCTCTGTGTTCTTGTCTCAGGGTAACTTCAGATATCTTCAAGAGAACATCACTCATACGAATTAAATTTGGGATATAATCAAGGGATTAGATTAGTTAGCAGAAATAATTAACCTAAAAATATACCTTCCTTGAATGGGGAAAGAGAGGTTGTTGGGGAAAGAGTACGGTTGAAACAAAACAATACCGATGTTAAGCCATTTTGTAGCTAAAGCCTTCCCTGAGCAGTCCTGTTGAAGTGCTTGGATATATCTCATTCTCCATGGGCCACCATGACTTAAAATTTAGTTGCTACAGATTGCCAGGAAACTATTCTCAGAAACAGAATCAGATGCCTGAATGCTAAAGTAAGATAAGCAAAAATAAAGTTAAAATGTAAAGTGATTGTCCAAAAACTGTTCAATTTTTTTTTAACTTTTATTCATTTTTGAGAGACAGAGACACAGCGCAAGTGGGGGAGGGGCAGAGAGAGAGAGAGAGAGAGAGAGAGATACATAGAATCCAAAGCAGGGCCCAGGCTCCGAGCTGTCAGCACAGAGCCTGACGTGGGGCTCGAACTCACAAACCGTGAGATCATGACCTGAGCCAAAATCTGACACTTAACAGACTGAGCCACCCAGGTGCCCCCCCAAATTCTTGATTTTAAAATAATTTCATATATAAATAGAATTAAGGTAATTGATTGCTAATGTACATAAGATGAGATTCAAAATATACAATGGTATGTTCTTTTTATATTTGTAAGATAACAAAACTCAGATAATATCTATTTAAGCTACTGATTGGCAAAATGTGCTTTGAAAAAGCTGGACATGGTTTGTTGTGCTTGTTTCTTGCAAAGAAGCTGAAGGGAAGGAGCCTGACGATAGCAAAGATTTGGGAACTTGTCCAGGTCTAAGGCAACAGTCTTTGGGATATTTGCTTCAATAAGGAATTAATTGGCTCTGATGGATAATTTTAATCCCTGTTTCCAAAGACAATATCAATAGTTCCAGTCATGCTTCCTGTATAAGGATCCTGATTGTTATAACCACAGAGGCGCCATACATAAATGCTTTCTGGAATGACGACAGTTATAAACAAACCAAAAGATCAAGGAGTATTTACTTTTCTTGATCATTGCACTCACTCTACATATAGTTTCCATTACTCCCTTCAAAATTATATTCAGTGAAATTACAAATGCCTTCCATTATGAACGCATTTATTGAATTCTGATTAGTTCAGGATAACAAGCTAAATTTAAAAAGTAGCATTGTGGAGACTGTTGATAATCGTAATCAAATTTGGCCCCGATAGTAACTCCTTAGAAAGTGAGGTAGTAATTGAACCAATTGAAATAATGAACTATCTTCCTCTGATTAGTAGATGTGAAGGAAAGAAAGGAGAGCTGACAAAACCAGTGATTATAGTGGCCTTAGATTAGGTTGGTGCTCTAATCCTTTACCCAAATGAAATCTATTGACCAGCCTGCACTTTCTTTAAAAATCACAGCATGAACTAAAGACAAGAGATGAGTCACAGGCCTGTGTGGTGTTGAACCAACTGGCTTAAGTCATGATTCATGAGACTTTAGCTTTGGGAATTGCAAATTCTTTTCTTCTTATTCAAAAATTAAAGGGAAGGAAACGGATTCTTAATTGTGATTCTAAGGAACAATAAAAAGTGCTTTTATATTTATGTTGTCTTCTGAATGATATTAAATAAATGATTAGATTTTATATCCTACTGACTTTAAATCTAAAAGAGATAATTTTATAGTAGTTCTAGCCCTGAGCCAGAAATTAAAAGTTCAGAAAGACTTACTTACTCAACTTTTTAGAATAACTGCTATTCTTGAAAAGCCTATGGATACAAGTGCTAAGGCATCATTAAGTATAAAAAATATTTAGGCCAAGAGATGACAGTAGTAATACAAAGAAGAAACCAGGACAGTTGAAAACAGCGCTCAGATAATGATGCCTCATTAGTACATTGAAACAGTCAGATTTTTAAATAATGGTCTAAAACAGAAACTAGGCCACTTGATTCACACTGGGGCAAGGGTTATAAAGACAAGGCTCTTCCATAAGACAAACATTTTCAGGGCAAAAATCTTGGCTTTATTTTCTTGTATTATAAACAACAACAACAACAAAAAATGGGTGGCACAGTGCCACAATAGGAGAACAAATTTGATTTCTGAGGCTGCCAGGATTAAACTTAAAGTAGGTTTTAAATGAAATCAACAAAGGCCTTCCATATATATGGAGAGTATTTGACATTCTTTGACTGCCCAACATCTAATTCTGATAGTATTTTAATTTCTCCTTGGAGAGCTACCTCTCCCTCATTCTGTGTCTTTTTGTGGGAGCATAATTCCTTCTGCACGCCTTAAGCTATTTTGCTGAGAGGTGTGTAACATTCCTTCCCTCCTCCTTGTGTTTCAGTGAAGTGGGTGTATGACAACCTTGACTGAATGGGTGCTTTCCTCCAGGATTTCAAATCTTGAGAGTGTGAACCAAGGGCAGAAAAAAATGATTGGGTAGAATTATTTATGGTGACAACCATGGCGAAATTGCCACATAGATTTTTCTCTGAGACATTTGTATGTTTCCGGGTCCTAGCCCAGTTGTGTCCCCTTACAATTTGGTCCTTCTATTTTCATCAATTTTGTGAGACTCTGAATTCTTCCCGATTAGTTCCCTTTGCTTAACAGTCCAATTCTGTTTCTTGCGCTGTGAAACCACAATGGTTCCACCGTGGAAGTTAAATATAGCCAAGTTGCAAGGTTAAACATAAATGCAATGAGCTTCGAGTTTCCCTGCAGAGTAGGGGTTACTGTATTTTGGAAGCTTATGGAGATATTTTAAGAATGAAAGCGCTTCTGGGGCACCTGGGGGGCTCAATCGGGTAAGCGTCCAACTTCAGCTCAGGTCATGATCTCACGGTTTGTGAGTTTGAGCCCCCTGTCGGGTTCTCTGCTGTCAGCGTGGAGCCGGCTTCAGATCCTCTGTCTCCCTCTCTCTCTGCCCCTACTCTGCTCTCTCTCAAAAATAAATAAACATTTAAAAAAAAAGTGAAAGCACTGTGAAAGGAGATGCATAGTATTAGTTTTCATATAACTTTGATCCCTGATAACACTTCTTATCAGGGGATGAATGGTTCCTGAAAAATTTGACACCACCTGATATACGATACAGCCTCGTCTGGACAGGGGTGAGAATAGAAACCTACCTTTGTAGCCCAAGAAGTTTACAGAAGAGCTTTGTGGTCTTGGTTTTGTTGTTAGCTAGGAGCTCCTACTGATCCTTTCCATACCTCTTTATTTAAATACGACATAAAAGTAGTCAAAGATGGGCAGAATGAATCAATAGTATATATCCAAAATTGGCAAAAGTCTAGAAATCATGCAGCCTCTTTCCTTCTATAACATTTCCTGATCAGTTGCACTGTTGATGGGACACCTTTAGGTATTGAATGTTCACTTCCTCACAAGGATGGCTGCATTTATTAGAATCTTTCTTTTGACTTTGAGTCCAAATATAGTTTCCTTTAATGGTGTGTATTTGTTGATTATAAAATTGATCTATAGAGAGGTAGAAAAGTTTACTGCAAATATTTGCCCATGAACCCTCATATCCTTTTTTCTTTCTATATTTATATCACTAATTAAAGATTAAAAATGGGGCAACACAGATGACATAAAAAAAAAAACAAACTCAGGATGCCACTAAAACATGATTGAAAGAAATAAACAAATTCAATAAGGTTGTAGGATATAAGATCAACATACAAAAACCAGTTGTGTTTCTATATTGTAGCAGTAAACAATCCAAAAAGTAAATAAAGAAAACATTTCCATTTAAAATATTATTAAAAAGTTTTTAAACACTAAGCATACATATAAGAAAAGGGCAAATCTTGTACACTGAAAATTATAAAAGATTGTTGAAGTAAATGAAAAAATATCTAAATACATCTATGTGGTCTTTCGACATCTCATTTTATGGATCAGAAGGCCTAATGCTGTTAAGATGACAATATTCCCCTAAATGAGCTAAAAATTCAACACAATCACAATCAAACTGCTAGCTGACTTTTTATAGAAATTGACAAGCTGATCCCAAAATTCATTTAAAAATGCAAGGGTTGATACATAGCGAAAACAATATTGAAAAAAGAAGAATAAAATTGAAAGACTCACACTTCCTGATACAAAAATGTACTATAAAGCTGTACTATCAAGATAGTGTGGTATTGGCATAAGGATAGATGTATAAATCAATGGAATAAAATTGGAAGTCCAGAAATAATCTCTTATATTTATGGTCCATTGATTTTCAACAGGAGTGCCAAGATAATTGAATGAGGGAAAAGAATGGCCTTTTAAACAAATAGTGCTGATGTAAATGGCTATCCACATGCAAAAGAAAGAAGTTGGACACCTTAAACTACACACAAAAATGATGTCAAAGTGGATCACGGGCCTACATATAAAATTTAAGAGAATAAGAGTTTTAGAAGAAAACATAGAATTCAATCTTCATCACCGTATATTAGGCAATGGTTTCTTAAATGTGGGAGCAAAAGCATGTGTGAAAAAAGCAAAAATAGATATATTGGACCTATCAAAATTAAAACGTTTTGTGCTGCAAATGATAGAGTTGAGAAAATGAAAAGACAGCTACTCAATGGAAGAAAATATTTGCAAATCATATATCTGATAATAAACTTACATCTAGAATATTTAAAGAACTCTTACAACTCAACCATAAAAGCACAGATAATCCAATTTCAAAAATGAGAAAAGGATTTGAATGCCCATTTCTCCAAAGATGATATACAAGTGGCCAGTGAGCACATGAAAAGTACTTATAAGCCATCAGGGAAATGTAAATCAAAACACAATGAGTTATCACTTCACACCCATTAGGATGGCTATCATCAAAAAAATGTTTAATAACAAGCATTAGAGAGAGAAGGGAAATCGGAACCCTCATATACAGCTTGTGGGAGTGTAAATTGGTACCACTGCTTTGGAGAACAGTTTAGCAGGTCCTTCAGATCTTAAACATGGAGTTACCATATAACTCGACAATTCCATTCCTAAATAGGTATCCAAGAGAAGTAAAAACACGTCGGTACAAAAACTTGCACGTGGATGTTCACAGTGGTGTTATTTTCATAGCCAGAAGGTGAAATAACCCAATGCCCACAACTGACAAATGGATAAATAAATAAAATGTGACGTACTCATATGATGAAATATTATTTGGCCATAAGAAAGAATGAAGATATTTGTACAGGAACATTCACAGGCGACATTCATTGTAGCCCAAAGGGTGGAAGCAACCCAATGTCCATCAAGAGAAGAATGGATAAGCAATATATATGTATATATATATGTGTGTATATATATATGTATATATATACGTATGTATATGTATATACATATGTATATGTATATATGTATATATGTATACGTATGTATATGTATATACGTATGTATATATACGTGTATATACGTATATATATACACGTATATATATACAGTATACATAGTGGGATATTATTCATCATTAAAAAGAAATAAAATTCTGACATATACTACAACATGGATGAACTTTGAAAACATGCTAAGTGAAATTAGCCCACATAGTATATGATTCCATTGATACGAAACGTCCAGACTAGCTACCACTATGGAGACAGAAAGTAGATTAATGTTTTTCTGGAGGAGTTGGGAGGGGAATGGGGAGTCTTTTTGTCATGATGAAAATGTTCCAAGATTTGATATTGGAGGTGAAGAACTCTGTCAATATACCAAAAACCAATTGAGTCATGGCTTTAAATGTGTGAGTTTTATGGTATGTGAATTATATCTCAATAAAGCTATTTAAAAATGTATTAAAGGGGAGCTTGGGTGGCTCAGTCTGTTAAAGGGCTGACTTCGGCTCAGGTCATGATCTCACAATTTGTGAGTTCAAGCTCCACATGGAGCCTGCTTCGGATTCTGTGTCTCCCTCTCTCTCTCTCCCCCTCCCCAGCTTGTGCTCCCTCTCTCTCTCTCTCTCTCTCTCTCTCAAAAACAAATAAATAAACATAAAAATAAAAATAAAAATGTATTAAAAACAAACAAATGAGGCTACACCAAGAACAGATCTTTGGATAGGCTAAATATAGAAAAGGAGTATCTCCATCACCCTGTGTGATTCCTTTGCAGCATTGACCGTATTTTGGAATTACTGTGCTTGTTTTCATTTAATTGCTTGTCTTTTTCACTAGCCTCTGAATTCCTTGAGCATGGGGATTAACTTCTGTCCTGTTTACCATTGTATTCTCAGCATTAAATACAGCGACTGGCACTTACAGATATCTAATAAAGATTTGTTATGGTTGGTAAGCCAACTGAAACTTACTTTTAAGCTGAAACTAATCCATTAAACAAGTCATACAGGAATGTTTTCCAAATGGTTAAGAATCCAATTTGCCAATATGAATTTTTCTGTGTTGCTCATGAAAATATTTTGAGAGACCACATCAACAGCCATGTAGAAATCTAGTTACTTGCTATCCACAGTATTGCACTGCAACATTAATAAAGTGGAATGAGCTGAGTTGGCATAATGTTCTTAATGAGCCTGAAACAACCTAAGAGTTTCACATGATGGGAACGCGTTTATCAAGAGTTCAATAGGCTAAGACTGCATGGAGAAAAAAAAAAAAGTTTTACACATAATTCCTATGCCAATAATTCCCATAGCACTGACATCCTAACAATGACAGTATTATCTTAAATATATGCAGTATTCTTCTGTTTATAAGGATCTTTCACATGTGTCTTCATTTGGCCAACATTCAAGTGAATAGAAGTCCACCCAGAAACTTATACAAGAGCCTGTGGCTCTCCTGCTAGTAAAGAGTCTAAAGATTCTTATCACTGTGCATGAAGAAGAAGAAGAAGAAGAAGAAGAAGAAGAAGAAGAAGAGGAGGAGGAGGAAGAAGAAGAAGAAGAAGAAGAAGAAGAAGAAGAAGAAGAAGAAGAAGAAGAAGAAG
>NW_026057584.1:15083703-15169625 GCF_023721935.1 Panthera uncia
GAGAAAGAAATAAGATTACAGGAATTGGCTCATGTGGTTGGTTATGAGGCTGAGAAGTCCCACAGTCTGCCATCTGTAAACAGAGAACCAGGAAAGCCAGTGGTATTATTCATCCCTAGGACAAAGGCCTGAGAACCAAGAGCTGTAATGCCTGAACACAGTAAAATGGATGTCCAAGATCAAGAAAAGAGAGAAAGAATTTACCCTTCTTCCATCTTCTTGTTCTATTCAGGCCCACAATAGACTGGATGATGCCCATCCTCATTGGTGAAGGTGGATCTTTCCCTACTCAGTCTACAGATTCAAATGCTAATCTCTTCTAGAAACACCCTCACAGATACACTCAGAAATGATGTTTAATAAACTATCTGGGCATCTATTAGCCCAGTCTAGTTGACACATAAGATTAACCATCATAAAGACCATATCTAAAGGGTCTTAGTTCAAATTAAGTCCCCAGTGAGCCTTCTACAAGCCAACTCCTCTACTCTTTGCTCTCCAAATGTTGGAATCACAGTCCTTTATTTTTAGAAATACGTAAGTGGAAAGGACCTCAAAAGATCTTCAGCTCAATTCTCCTGCTCCATGGAGGTTTGGAAATTATCTAGTGCTTGAAGAGCCTGAGAACTTAATCCATAATTTTCTCTTACAGATTAGCTTACTTATGTGGGTCTAACAAAACGCTCTTTCCAGAAACTTAAATCATGCCCTGTTGGATTCTATATAGCTAGAGAATAGCAATGACTTTTTATATCTCAAAGAACAATCATGAAGTTTTCACTTCTGTTTCTTTCACTGGTCACCAACTGTCTTAGGTAAATTTCTTCTGTATGTAAGTAATAGAAACCAACTTCAGCCACCTTTACAAGGAATTTATCACATACTATGTAGGTATAGTGATACAGCTGAACATCAAGAAAGGACTAAAATTATGAGATGGAAAGACTCTAGAACTAAGATGACCCTCCTAGCAACACACAATGGAAGCCAGACTCCCCAGGGTCAAGTCCCTCTTCTATCACCGGCAGGCTGTTTTCAGAGAAGGACCTTTGTTACAAACCAATGCTTCTCTATCATCATCAAATCATGTACTCTTTCTGAGCCCCCAGAAGGTCCACTGCTCTTCTCTAAATGTTGTCACCAAAAAAGTATAGATTCAACTCCATGGATAGGATGAGACAAATGCACTATTTTTCACCTGTAAAAAAGCTCGGCATTTTACATGTAATGAGAAGTACCCATGATTTATACATATACCTAATGTCACCACATCTACCAAATAACTGAGCTCCAGAAGGAAGAGAGGGAGCTAATATCTACAGGGCACCCATTATACCAGACCCTATACAAAAAAATTCTCTTTTTTAGTCTTGTAAGGTTGGTATTGCTACCTTTTTTAATGTTTAAATTTCTTACGTGAAAACTAGGGATACGTATTTTTGCCATGGATACCCATTGCTGTGGGTTAAATGTTGGTGTCGCCCAAAATTCATATACCGAAGCCCCAACCTCCAGTGTGAGGGTATTCACAGGTGAAATCTTCAGGTGATAATTAATGTAAATGAAGTCATGAGAGTAGAGTCCCAACAATGGAACCGATGGCCTTAAAAGATGAGGCCATCAGCACTTTCTCTCTCTCTCTCTCTGCCATATGAAGATACAGCAAGAATGTAGCCATCTGTAAACCAAAATGGCCTTCACCAAGAACTCCACCATGCTGGTACTCTGATCTCAGATTTCCAGCCTCCAGAACTATCAGAAACTGTCTGTTGTTTCAGCCACACAGCCCAATTTGTAATTTGTTATAGCAACCCAAACTTTACCCATTAAGACGGACAGGAAAGCAAACCATGTCATCATCTCTTGTGAGTCCCTGGTTTCTGATCTTTGGGTTGATAGATATCACATATGAGAAGGCATAGCCTGACTTATTGTCCTACAGCCTCCTCCTCCCCATGGTTGAAAAATAGCTTGATTATCAAACGTTTTCATGTGTTTAAGTAAGGAGAGGGAAGAATGTTCCAGTTTAGCTCCACATACCTTCAGCTACACTCTGATCCTAACAAGCTGGCCAAGCAATGCTTTGGACAGGTACCGTCCCTGGCACTTTTCAGTCAAGTCTTCAATCTTTCCTAAAATTAATCCTTAGTCATCATACTCTTGCTCGGTTTCTCATTTTCCTCATCTACAAAGTAATGAGAATTAAGAGAACTACCTCACAGTGTTATAGTGACGATAAATTCATCTCAACAAAGGATTTGGAATCAACATTGGTATATAGTGTGCACCTAATAAATGTTAGCTGCTCTTCTCATCATTAATGGAGAAGAACACTTATTCCGAAGCAGATCAATGGAATATAGTATTGCCCCAAAAGGAAGGATGCAGAAAATTTCCCTTTTTTTGATTGCTGTAACCTCTTTGAGGTTCATATCCTCTCGTCACAGAGCCATCCACCTAAACACTACTCTACACCCATATTGGTAAACCAGTAGGTCTCACCCTAACTACTCTAAACTCACGGAGGTCCTCTATCGTTCCATAAGCCCATCCCCAGTCCCTATTAGAGAGACAGTGTTCCATAGGACTCTTGTGTTTCTGAATGTCCTGGGGTGTGGCACTAACTGCTCTTTTGTTCTGAACTATCTTTTCAAGAATGCTTGCATAGCAAACAGCCTTGAAATATAGAGATAGGGATGCCTTCCTGCGCAAAGGGCTGATTTGCCTCCTGTCCAGTATAATAAAGATAATGTGTCCCTCCACGGCAAAGAGTAAGTTGCTTGCACCTATCATAAAAGATTCAGGTTCCCAAACTCAAGGTTCCTCAGGTGTGATGCAAGCCTACTACCTGTCCAGTACCCATCTGACCCCTTCTCCATTATCCCCATGGATTTTGGGGTCAGGTGACCAAAGTAAATATGATACCCATGATGCTTGCTCTGCTGTGAGTGAATGATAAAGTCCTTTGTCTCTGACCTTGGAGTCTTATGTCTTCTGCCATCATCCATGACACTGTGGTAGACTAATATGCTAACTCATAAGTACTGGTTACTTTTGTGTTCTTTTAGATTCTTTAAGAGCTTTTCTGTGTTTTTAAGAATCCTCACAATTAAGGAGTAACAAAACTTATGTATACCAACAACTAAAGTAGTGCATCCTTGGTGATATGAAACAAACGCCAATTTTTAAAGCTTTCTTAACTATTAGCCACTGCTAGCCTTTCTAGCACGACTTTATATTCATTTAATGAATCAAGATGTTTTTAGCTCAAATAAGAAAATACCATGATTCACACGATCTTAAACAATAAGATATTTTATTATGTCACACACACAGAGAAAAGTTAAGGTGAGCTCCAGATGTGGTACATTGGATTTTCACTCTATTTCTTTGTAATTCCCTTGGTTCAGCCCTTCTAAAGCATTATATACAATTAACTTTATATCCAGAGAAGGGATTTTTGTTTCAGGAGAAGAAAGAATTTCCCAATGGCACCCAACAGACTGCTTCTTCAGCATCCAGAATCAAAGCACTCTCCCATTCTTAAACAAACCACTGACAAGTGGAATAGAATGCCTTTGGTTACACTGTGTTTACATTTGCTAGATTCTAGGTTTAGGAGACAAAAAGATGAGAGTAAAAATTGACATTAAAGTTGATTCTAAGAATTCTATAACTTTCCTTCGGGAATTAATAATATTCTATATCATTCTTATTGTCCTTACCACATTTTCTTCATCCATTCATCCAGCCAGCCATCTATCCATCCATCCATCCAAAAAGTATTTTTTGAATGCCAGTTACTTGCCAGGCATTGTTCTAATAATTGCTGAGATGCACAAGTGAACTAAACAGAGTCCCTGCTCTCGTGGAGTATGCATTCTTCTGCCTAGTTTTTGAGTTATTTTGATCAGCCACGTTTATCCAGAGAAATAGAACCAATAGGAGATAGATAAATACTTAAACAGATAGATACATAAATATACAGGTAAATTTTAAATGATTGTCTCACACAATTCTGGGGGCTGGAAACTCAGACAGGAGTTTGTGCAGTTTTAAGACAGAATTTCTTCTTATTTAGGAAACCTCAGTTTTTGCTCTTAAGGCCTTCGACAGACTGGATGAGGCCCACCTCCAAAGTTGATGTCCTTTGCTTAAAGTCAATGTATCGTACATATTAACCAGATCTACCAAATACCTTCACAGCGACATCTAGATTAGTGTTTGTTTAAATAACTGGATGTTATAGTCTGGCCAAATTAAGACATCAAACTAACCAATACAGATGCCTTTTTTATCTGCCC
The DNA here is from genome assembly GCF_023721935.1 of Panthera uncia. Taxonomy (NCBI): domain Eukaryota; kingdom Metazoa; phylum Chordata; class Mammalia; order Carnivora; family Felidae; genus Panthera; species Panthera uncia. The sequence continues at coordinate 15,088,008 of NW_026057584.1, forward strand.
AACTCCACTGCTGGCTTCTTTCAGAAATGACTGTATCATACAGCTGGGTGTCTATAATCCCCACAGAGCTTCACACAATGCTTTGCAGCTAGAGGGTGTTCTAGAAATACATGCCATTGGAGTATATAAGCTCAACTTCCCGGCACATACTTTGCAATTTCTTTAAACAAGAAGGGAAGTTCAGAGCAAAAAGCATCACCCAGAGCTGAAGCAAGATCATGAATCACAAAACGAAAGCAACAGCCTCCTCCTTCACTCAGCCTGTTCTGAAGATTCTGACTTTCTTTCAAGCCACATACCATCTTGACTCAAGAGAGCACACTTCTGACCATCACACTACTGTCAAAAAGTTACATTTTTCAAAAAAAAAATGCTACTAAATACACCACATGCGTCTTTGGGAATATGAATTTAAGCCTAGGGCTTAAGAGATTTCATTTTTTCCCATCTGATTTTGATCTTTTCTTGAGCCATTTGATCTGCTTCTTTCCATAAAGCAGATGTTCCTGGAGAGATCACACAGGGAGCCAGGGGCCAAAGCCAGCCCTCTGATCTGCATGTGTCTCCACTGGCCACCCATGAGGCAGGCAAGCTGTGGCCTCTGTGAGTCAGAATCTGGCGTCTCCAAGCATTCCATACACCTGATATCTTACTACATCTGTCCCCAACCCCCACCCAGTCCTTAAGGGGAAATGCACTTGTAAGGGGGGGGGGGGGTTGTTGTTTGTTTTGGTTTTTGTTTGGTATACAGATGCCTGATCCGCATCTTGTAGGAATTGTTGTATGAGGTGATGACCTGCATTTTGTAGGAATTGTTTTCTCCGTGGAGTTAATCTAGACACAACCTCAAGGTCTGACCCTCTGCACCCAAAATCAAGAAGAGATAAAAGTTAATAAACATGAATGGAGCACCTACGCTAAGCCAGGCACTGAACGAGGCATGCGCACATAATTAATCTTCCTTAAAACTTTACAAAGTAAGTACTGTTATATCCATGATACAAATGAGGAAACTGAGGCCATCTGTAATTTGGGGCACAGGCTGCAAATCAAAGAAAAAAGCAAAGCTAATCGAGTGTGGTCACACACCTTGGTCTCTCGTTTACTGAACAAACTGATAATAAGATAACTAATCACTCTTACTATTAAACAGAATATAGTGCAGTTTAACTCAGAGTGCGCTCAGGTATCCAGATTTTTCCAAAGAAAAAGAGGCAAGTGGGTTTTTGGCTTTTTGTTGCTTTTTAAGATAAAAGGAGTAATTTGTGTGTGGAGTGGAAAGTGAACATAAACCTTTTCAGTAAAATGCTTTTCTGAAAGTGTATTAATCTATCATTGAAATATGAGCAATGGGGCACCTGGGTGTCTCAGTTGTTTAAGCATCTGACTCTTGATTTCAGCTGAGGTCATGATCTTATGGTTCGTGAGATCGAGCCCCATGTCAGGTTCTGCACTGACAGCGTGGAGCCTGCTTGGGATTCTCTCTTTCCCTCTCTCTCTGCCTTTCTCTCTCTCTCTCTCTCTCCCAAAACTATAAATAAACTTTAAAAAATACAAGCAATACTAAAGTCAGTATTTAAAAATATATGGATTTTTTGACATGCCTTTCAAAGCTACATTGTCTTCTGAGGAGAATTGCCAGGCATGGCCTCATGCTTCAATGTACAAGGTCCCATAAATAAGGATTACATTAGTTAGCCAATGAAAAATATTCCTTAGTAAGTCTTCAATTAAGATTGATCACACCACAGGGGTGTCTGGTGGCTCATGAGGTCAGTTAAGCCTCCAACTTTGGCTCAGGTCATGATCTCACCACTTGTGAGTTCGAGCCCCACCTCAGGCTCTGTACTGACAGCTCTGAGCCTGGAGCCTGCTTCCGATTCTGTCTCCTTCTCTTTCTGTGCCCCCCCTGCCCCCCTCCCACTCATCCTCTGTCTGTCTCTCTCTCTCAAATATAAACATTTTTTTAAAAAGTTAAAAAAAAAAAGATTGATGACACAACAGAAAAATGCTCCTGCTTACAAGCTGAAAAAGTAAATCAATCAAGATTTGGCTCATCACCTCAGTGAATTGTTGGATGGATGGATGGATGGATGCATGGATGGATGGAAGAATGAAACTTTGAAATCATGGAGTGCTGCAAAAAAATACCATCAAAAATGCAAAAAGACAACCCACAGGATAGGACAAAAAAGATAGTTGCTGATCATATATCTGATAAGTAATTTGTATGCAGAATACATGAAGAGCTCCAAAATTCAATAATAAAAAATAAATAACCCAACTAAAAATGAGCAAATGATCTGAGCAGGCATTTCTCCAAAGAATACATACAAACGGCCAGTAAGCAAATAAAAAGATGTTCAAAATCACTGGCCAGCAAGGAAATGAAAATCAAAACCACAGTGAGATATCACTTCCCATCCACAAGGATGGCTGTGATCAAAGGGACAATACAAGTGTTGGCAAAGATGTGGAGAAATTGGAGCCCTCAGTTGCTGCTGGTGGGAATGTAAAATGTGGTAGCCATTTTGGAAAACTGATTGGCAGTTTCTCAAAAAGTTAAACACAGAATTACCGCATGACCAAGCAATTTCACTCCAAAGTACTTACCAACAGAACGTAACACATATGCTTGCACAAAAATAAAAAGTATTCATAACAGTATTGTTCATAATAGCTAAAAAGCAGAAACATCCCAAAGGTCCATCAGCTGATGAACAGATAAACAAAATATGGTATATTGCTATAATGAAATATTATTTGGCAATAAAAAGAAGGAAACACTGATACCTGCCATAATATAGATGAACCCTGGCTAAGTTAAAGTCACAAAACACCACTTATTATATGACTCAATACATGATTGATTAGGTAGATAGATAGATAGATGATAGATGTTAGATAGATAGATAGATAGATAGATAATAGATAGATAGATAGATAGATGTGAATGTCTAGAATAAGCTAATTTATATAAACAGTTGCCTAGGGTTTTAAACAAGAGGCTTGGGAAGAAATGAGTGACTACTAGTAAGTACATATTTATTTTGGGGGTAATGAAAATATTCTAAGATTGATTATAATGGTTGCAGAGCTCTGTGAATATACTAAAAAGTATTGAATAGCATATGTTAAATGAGTGAATGTACGGTATGTGAATTCTATCTCAATAAAGTTTTTTTTTAATAAAAGTCATTTAACAAATTGAGGACAGGCTGGCAAAAATATATATATCCTGAGGATCTAAATAAAATTTATTTCATCAAAGTAGAATGCATCATCTAAGACAATTTGGCTGTCTTAGAGTGACTTTATCTTTAATAGGTTTGGGATGAAAAGTTAGGGCAAATATCACCCTCATTCTCAATAGCATAATCTGTGGGGGGGGGGGGGCGGAAATAAGGTAGTATTCTATAGTAATGGATTTTATCAATGAATTTCTACAGTGATGTGTTCATCTTAGCTACCAACTTACTATTATTCACTTAATATATTTTTAAATCAACTCACCTTCCTCTTAAAAATACATATATTTAAAAGGGAAATGATTTCCTTATTAAATTTGGAAAAAGAGTTCACTTGCCATAAATAAAAGATGCTTTAAAATAAGTGCAATAAAAATAAATCTGTATTTTTAAACTCTCGGGAGATAGTGTTGCTAACCAGACGACTATTACCAGCCTGGGACCTGTTATCTTTTTTACTTAGATGAGAGAATAGCAATATTAGAGAAATATTAAAATGTGGTGTAATAGATGACACTATTAAGGAAAAAAATTAAAAGGGAAGCAATCTATGCCAGCCAATGTTATTTAACTCTATATCCATGAACCACCTGAAACTACTTCTAAACCACATCTCCCTAGCAATCTAAGGAAGGTGTTGCTTGTTGGTGGGTGCCTCTTCTCCCACTAAACAAGAACTCCAGGCCCAAGTGCTTTCTTTCTTGTGTTGTGACCCCAGTAGTGTTCTCTGTATCCAACTAGAAGGGCAATGATGGGAAAGGCAAACCCACTTCTTAAAAATCTTGGAAGGGGCGCCTGGGTGGCTCAGTTGGTTGAGCATCTGACTTCGGCTCAGGTCATGATCTCACAATCCGTGAGTTTGAGCCCCGCTTCGGGCTCTGTGCTGACGGCTCAGAGCATGGAGCCTGCTTTGGATTCTGTCTCCCTCTCTCTCTATCCCTCCCCCGCTCATGCTCTGTGTCTCTCTGTCTCAAAAATAAATAAATAAAAACGTTTAAAAAATTAAAAAAAAATCTTGGAAAAGATACACCCATTTCTGTTCATGTTCCACTGACGAGAATTAACCATATGGTCACTCCTAGACGCAAGAGGAGCTGGGACCTACCTGGGCCATCATTTTCTAGGACAAAATTCCACACCATGGAAGGGGAACAGACACTGTGGCAGACAGCTCTTTAGGCTACGACCCAGGCTAAGGGTATTCTGGTAAAGACAGGCCATTATATATGGCTGCAATGAGTTTTGAATAATGGTGAATAATGGCCTTCTCAGAAACTGAACTTGAGGAAATAGATTTATTCAATGGGACACCATTTAAAACCAAATGGCTACTAAAAACAAACAAAAACTAAACCAAGCATGCAGTTATAGATCCTTTGAGTTAAAAGAGACCCCCGAGAGCTTCTACTTATCACACAAAATACTTCACCCAGAGCAAATGCTCAAAATGCCTCTCCTTTGAGACCACCCTCCTCAGGCTTTGCTATCATTAGACGGGTCCCTCTCTCCCTTTCCACCAACACCAAAAACCATGCTGTGGCTAGAACGAACCAGAGAAAAATCAGAACACACAGGCTGCCTCACTTAGTTGTAAACTGGAAAAGTTCTCAAAGCCCACTACTTCTAAATCAATACAAAACATTTCTAAGCTATCCATATCCTCAGGAAATTGGTCCTGGTGGAGGGCTCTTCCAGTTGGTGGAATTCATCTTTTCTACCACCAAAATATGTTTTTAAAAATTCGATCAGTAGGAACTCTCTAAAATGTGTTGTGTCCTTCATACCCTTTCAAACAGGAAACCATGGAGCAGCAAGCAGTCTTTTCTTGGTGGCTCAGGGATTAACCAAGAACCTCCATGTAATGCAGGACCTTTTTGACCTTTATGTTAAATGACTGTGTCTGTTGAGTTTGGGAGTCCTTCTCTGGCCCTTCTCGTGATAGACTACTCCGATTGCTCCTTGCTTCTCTCTTGCCTGGAATGGCTCTTTCCTTGCCTTCAGATTTGCTACTTATCTGCTGCAAGTCTGAAAAACAAATGGCAAAATTGCTGAGAGCATTTTGACGCTTACTCTCTCTCACATACAACCCTGAAAAAACGATTTGCCTTTGAGTCCACCTCAGAATCCTTAGTATCTATCACGTGACAACTGCCTTTGGCTCTTCAGAGTTCCCTCAAACTCAATTCACACCTTTCTTTGTTCCACCAAATCAAGCAATTGGACAACTGAGTTCTAAACAAATGATACAGTAAACTCTATTCTCATCTATTAATTAGGAATGTTTCATTAGCAAGTAACCCAAGACCAAATCAAATTGGCTCAAGCAAGTGAAACAAAGAATGTATTGACTCATACAGATGAAAAGTCCACCTGCTTCAGGCATTCCCAGACCCAGGTGCTTAAACAATATTGCCAAAGCTCCATCTTTCCATATCTTTGGCTCTACTTTTGGCCATGTTGCCTTTGCTCTCAGGCGAAGTTGGCCATCTGTATCTATGTGCTGATATTCTGTCAGTGTAGCAACCCCAACAGAAACTAGGTATCTTTTCTCTGGTAATTGAGCAAAAGTCTCAGTGCTGATTTCCATTGGCCTGGATTGGGTCACACAATTGTGCCTGAACCAATCACAGTGACTTATTGGCCAGGTTTTTATCAGGTTCCCCACCCCAGAATTCAGTCCTTCTGAAACTACTTGCGTTGAGTATATAGACAGTTAAGGTTAACTCCTTAGGATGAAATCAAGGTGCTGTTGCAGAAGAAGATAGAACAGATCAATGCTGGGCAGGCAAAAAAACAAGAGATGTCCACTGCAGTTTACCACAGGTCATTTAACCTAGTTTTCTAGAGGTTCAAATGCAAAGTAATTTTTGAATCATCATTTGACTGTGGAGTCATTCCTGCTCCTAACCCTCTTAAAGTTTTCCGTATGCACGAAGATAGACTTGGCCCTGAACCCATACGATATACCTCCAACATTAGGTCTTCCTAAGTAGACCATATTTCTGTTTCCTGACTACAGCATGTTTCTATCATCACCCTTATAATAATTTTCGCACTTTTTCTCTCACTTGAAGTAAAAATTTCAGTGTGAAATTTATCTCCTGTCTTCCATGTCATTATGTTAGCAGTTTTTCAGTCTTCGTAAGTCTTTCTGAAACACCATTTTCTCCTAAAACAGGAAGTATGAGAGCCAAAAATAATCTTTCCTTTTAGCCTAGTAGCTCTCCAGTAAGTGTTGCTGGAAGCTCTAATGAAAGACAGTATTAGCAGGCAGGGCACTCCAAGCTGGTATTGCACAGAAGGCATCGTTTAAATTCCTTTGGGTATCAATCTTGCAGGCAGATGTCCCTCTCCCTTTGGTGTGACTGAATTTCCCCCAGAGAATAGGTTTGGCTCTCCCCTTGGCATCAGATAAGGGCTTCCCAGATGCCAAACAATGAACAGAGTGCAGCCCCACTCAGGGCCGCGGCCAACGCACTCACATGGTGAGAACTGGCCACGCGCTCCCCCACACACCCTGCCCACCCACCTCTATAAATCCTACTGTGGTGCAGGGGCCAGGAAATGGATCTGTTCTCTATTCAAAGGCCACGGAGCCAAGAACTCCCAAATTTCTTGCGTCAGAATTACCATTCTCTAACTCTGCTGGCCGTTCTTCCTTGACCTCTCCTGGAAAAGGGCCACCGTCTTGGAGTCAACCACCTCCCCAGGCTTCTGGAGGAAGAACACGGCGCTTGCAGTGAGGACATCAGGGTTGGAAACATGATCTTACCCCTTGTCAGCAGAGAGGTTTCTCCATTCACCTCCACAGGTCTTTTCACCCCCCTTTCTGACCACAGCCCCTATTGTCTCTTGGGGCTCCTCCCCTTCTCCCCCACCCCCGCCGCCCCCCACCATGCATGTGGTCCAGACAAGGCTGTTCCCAAGCCTAAGCCGTTTGGTGCCCCATGCAGCCACCTGGCTACACGGACTGGTTTAGGGACAGGCCCTGGTTCTAAGACAGTTGGGCATGTGCAAATGAGAACAATCTGCAAGAGCTACTCAAAGAAGCATGCTCTTTTTCCTCTGGACTTGCAGCTGAGACAATGCCAAGGACCCACTTGTCACAATTTGCCTGGGAACTTCCTGGCTTTAAAACTGAAAGTTCCCTATCCAGGGAATCCCCCCTCAATTCCAGGCAAACCGGGCCAGTTGGTCATCCTAAATGGGTAGCAGAGCCGGTTGTGAGAAGCGGGGCTGCTACAGCCGTATCGCTACTGCATGAAACCTGACAAAGGAACCAGCACAAAGGAAAAGAGACCGAGAGATGGAGTCAGTTTCGGGCCACATCTTCACACGCCTGGATTTAGCCACGCCTACAGCCAGAATCCCTCGTAATCTCTCATTGTAAGAACCAATAGGTTCTCTTTTGGCTCGAACCAGCTCAGTGTGGATTTCCTGACATTTGTAACAAGAAAGTCTGCTCACTAATATAGCAGTGGCATGAGATTGCCCAAGTTGCTTGACCTCTCTGGGCCTCATTTGCTCATCTGTAAAATTGAAGTGGTGTTTTCTGAAGACCAAAGGAGTCCATGTCTGTCCCCATGGTTGGCATACAGTTCTGTCCCGTCCTCTTCATAAACTAGAGAATGCATAAACTATAGAAAGTGAGGGCTGGGAGGAAAGAAAGATGTACTTGTTCCAAGGGCGCATCATAGAGATGGGGAAACTGAGACACAGCTGAAAACTGAATTAGCTAAAGCCTTTCAATGAATCACAAAGTCAGAACCAGAACGGGGGCCCCTGAGTTCTGCCTGGTGGTATTTCCATCACATCAGGAACTCGACATTTTGTTTTCTTTTCTGAGAGGGCCAGCCTGCTGATGCCAAGGGGAGGGCGAGTCTTTCACAGCCCAAGGAGACTCCACCCGAACCTGATGTCAGGGGCAGTGCCCGGATCTGGCCCAGAATGCAGGCACACCTGTCCTGTCTTCCTAACTGGATATCAGTCCAGTGTCCTCACAGGTTATCACCACCAAGGCTCTTCCCCTGCCCTAGGGGGTCTTCTTCACCCACCCCAACCAAGAGAAGTCTCTCCCCTGAAATGCAAACTTTAATGCGGACATTCAGAACTCTTCTTTTGCCAACCACCTAATAATGAACTTGTATCAATAGCCAGCTGGTCTTCACAAGATTCAGAAATTCCTTTAGGCTGTTTTCTTCTTAGGAAAACAAAATTTATTCTCAAAATGCAGCTCCCAGCTGTGTTTGTAAATGCATTTCCCAAAGCAAATATTAAGGGGGGAAAACAAGGAAGAGGAGAGACTATAATAATCGTTCATCACCTTTGATTTCCGGTAAGGGTGGGAAGAGAACAAGGAAGGCCCTATTGTCACCTGAGGGGGCTGCTCAGTGCTCCGCTGGCCTGATCTCTCCTGCAGTTTGGAGGCATGGCCAGGGGCCCACCAGGCATGGGGAGGTGGAGTCCAGCTGGCTGCTGTGTGGTGATTTATTTGCCTTGTCCACAGCCTCCTCTCCTACAGCCTGGGCTGGTTTTACTCGGAGCAGACTTGAGATCATAAAAGGAATATTCTCCTTAACTGCCACATGTTAGGGAGGGAGACTGGGACAGAGTGGCCAAGTGATTCCCCCTGGACTGCTGGGCTTGAGTCCAGCTGCTTCAGAAAATCTTGGAGGAATGTACAGTACTGAACTGAAGGAATTTTCCTCTCCACAGACTAGCGGTAGAACTATTCTGTGTCCAGAGTCTGAAGAGGGTGCTTATCACCTGGGATGCACCAAAACGTGTCTGCCAGGATCTTGAGGCCATTACTGCTTTGCTCACCAAGTATCACAAGGCTATGTATCTGGTACCAACAAATTTAAGTGTGAGTTTTGTATGTGTGTGCAGGGTTTAAAGGTCCATTTCGTCACATTTCTCAACCCTACAGGTTCTGAACAAATTGGTACGTAGACACAGGCTCGGATCATGATCACAGCACCAGCTTTCTCCTTGGTCCAGTTGGATTAGAGTTTTTGGATTAAACCTGGGGTTGCAAGGAGCTCCCTTCTCCTTCCTGTCCTCCCATCCCCCAGCTGAGCCCGCTGACCCAAAAAGAGGCAGAACACCTGGACACCACCCTGCCTCACTCCCACCAGCTCCTGCCTCAGCGAGCCTTCTACAAGAAGAGGAGGACTGTGGGCAGGAAGCTCTGAAGGAAAAAGCCCATAAAAGCTGGAGCATAATGTGCTGCATGATTCCCTTTACCCATCCCACCAGTTAGATAAATCACACCTAACCCCAGGGGGAGTAGGAAGTCACAAAAAGAAGTGCAGAAGTTTGCACATTGCTTTGTCAAGAGGTTTGACAGTATTGTCTTTGGAGTTCAGAAAGGGGACCCACCTTGCAGGTAAAAGTGACTTGTCACAAGGGCTCCAAGTTCTCCTGCAAATAAACTCCCTAAAAAGAGCCCTCAAATGAACCCACCTTTTTCCAAGGTCCAAATGACAGCAAAGGATCCTAGATCAAACCTGCCCCACCACTTTGTATTCTGCCATGACTTCACCTCTTTCTTTAATTTTTATACATCCAGAATAAACAAATCAAAATTCACTTAAAAAAATGTAAAGATCAGCAGCACTGTTTCAGAATACTTAACCGTCAGCCTAACCCAGGCACCAACCTTCAGAGGAGAGGCCAATGACTTCAATTATGGAGATGCCTGCTGGGCCACCTACAGAGCTTGAGCTGCAGGAAATCTAAGGGTGCTCCATGAGGCTCAGGACCCCCGATCGCATGGCCTTTGGGGGGGAACACTAGCAATATATTCACATGGTGGTAAGTTTTTGTAACACTTGCAAAGGTAAGCTAATTTAACCCCAATTGATTAACACCACTGTCAATTTGCGCTTTGATGTCCCCTGTCACACTTCTTTCCATGTTGGGTGACACTGGGACAGCAGTGGGCATTTTGGAATCTGGCTGGAGAAAAACTGATTTAGAAATACATTCGTTTGGGCTTAGCAATAATACATGGATGTAGTTTGCAGTCACCTCTGTGAACAGTTATTAGAGTAGAAATAACTTCCAGAAGTATTTTTAAACTTAGTTTTAATTGAAATTTTTATTGAGATACTTGTAGATTCATAGGCAGCTGCAAGAAATAATACAGAAATCCCTGTACATTTTGGGAGACAATGGTCTACTATTGCAACCAGATATTAACTTTGACATAATTCACTTATCATATTCAGACTACCCAGTTTTACTTGTATTCATTCCCGTGTGTGTGTACATATGTATATTAAGATCTCTCCATTTTATCACACATATGGGTCCATGTATCTATTACTGTAGTAAAGTTACTGAACAGTTCCAGAGCCACAAGGATTTCCCGTGTGGTCCCACTATGGCCACACCAGTTTCCTTCCTCCCCCTCCCCTTCTTCCTACCCCAAAGTAATCACTCATCTGTCCTTCATCCCTAAAATTTTGTCTTTTCAAAATGTTATATAAATGAAATCAATAGTATGTAACCTTTTGGGATTTTTTTTTCCATAACAAAATTCCCTTGAGATCCATTCAAGTCACTGCATATACCAATATTTCCTTCCTTTTCATTGCTCAGTAGGGTCCCATGGTAGCGTTGCCCCACTGTTGTTTGTTCACAACTGACCTGCTGAAGGACATCGGGGCTGATCCCAGCTGCTATGAACATTTGTGTACAGGTTTTCATGTGACCATTTCTCTGGTATAACCGTCTGGGCAGGCAATTGCTGTGTTGCATGATAGTCACTTATTTGCTTTTTCCAAAAACAAAAACAAGAAACAAAAAACTGCTGAACTGTTTTTCAGAGTAGCTGTGCCATTTGACATTCTCGTCACCAATGTATGAGTGGTCAGTTCCTCTGCATCTTCAGCAGCATTTGGTGTTTTCACAATTTTTTATTTTAGCCATTCTGATAGTGTATAGACATGGCACATTGTGGACTTAATTTGCATTTCCCGAATGATGTCTTCATGTGCTTATTTACCATCTGTATATTCTCTTCAACAAGATGTCTGTGTATGTCTTTTGTTCTTTTTTCATTTGGATTTCTTGAGTTTTTCACTGTTGCACTTTGGGAGTTCTTTATATATTCTTGATACTAATCCTTTGTCAGAAATGTTGTTTGCAAATATATTTTTTCAGTCCGTACTTTATCTTTTTATACTCTTTATATTGGCTTTTATAGAGCAAGTTTTTAACTTTTATGAGTTTTCAACTTATTAGTTGTTCTTTTTATGGATTGTTTTAGTCCACTTGGGCTGCTATAACAAAATTTCATAGACTGGGTAGCTTATAAATGAAGAAAATTCCTTTCTCACAGTTCTGGAGCCTGGGAGTCCAAGACAAAGGAACCAGAGTGGTCATTTTCTGGTGAAGTCCCACTTTCCAGTTCATAGCCAGAACCTTCTTCCTGTGTCCTCACATGGTGGAAGGGGCTAGGCAGCTGCGTGGGATCTCTTTTATAAGAACAACTAACCCCTTTCAAGAGGACTCCATGATCATGACCTAACTACCCTGTAAGACCCCACCTATATCATCATCACCCTTGGGGGTTAAAATTTCAACATATGAATTTGGGGAGGACACAATATTAAGACTACAGCATGGATCGTGCTTTCAGCGTCAAGACCAGGATTATTCTGAATATGTACTCTGCCAGTTAATACACCAAGAAGCATGATAATAATATGCAACGTGTCAGGTCATAGGATAACACAAATGTGTCCCAAGCCACCAGCACTGGTAAGTAACTGGGTAAAAAGGAAGCAAGGCTTGAACTATGGTGCCAGAAGCTAATCTTTAGAAAATTCTTATAATCATCAGATGTGCAAAACTGTAAATAGAAGATTCAGTTTTCAATAATGTCCAGCAAAATTAATGAAAACCATTAGAAATAAAAATAAAATCTGGTTAACCATGTAAGTAGAAAGACTAAATTTTCTTTCTATTATTTCTATGTATTATATTATAAAATTGTTGCCATAGAAAGATATCAAAGAAAAAGTATGTAGAAAGAAAAGTTTTATGGCATTGTGAAGTATGATTAATTAATAAAAGATATTATTATGTTTCTGAAGTTTGGGGATATTTGTGTTATTTAGCAGGCATTCAAAATTTATAATTTGTTGTGATTTATTTTCTTCTTCTGTATATCTGTTTGTGTTTGTACCTAGTATTGTGCTCTTCTTCTTTAAGTGGGGACCCAAAATCAAGAAGCTTCAAATCCCATGAAACCTAAATCAGGCCCTGACCAGGTGTTAACCCTTCAGTTGCTGGATAATGAGGTGTTCTATACTAGGTGGCACTCTTCGACCATTTCCCTCCATCCCACTACCCAATGGCTACTTAAGACAGGTAGCCATTGGGTGGTGGGATGGAGGGAAATGGTCAAAGAGTACCAGCGAGTATGGAAGTATTTCAATGTTTTCACTGGTATAAGGCCAACTAAATCTAAGTGCTGTCCCTTGTATTTATGTAACTGTTTTTTCGGAGTAGCAGAAACTGGGCAAGGAAATGAAGGCCTTCAACATCAGGCAGTTCTTGAGAAAAATGATAAAATTGCCCCTTGAAGTGTTAAACAGAAATATAGGGGAGAAAAAATTCCTCAATTTCAAGGTCAGTGGCCCAGAATAGACAATAAGAAGAACATTATAGGGCACCTGCGCAGCTCAGTAGGTCAAGGGTCTGACTTCTGCTCAGGTCCTGATCTCAGCGTTCATGAGTTTGAGCCCCGCATTGGGCTCTGCGCTGACAGCTCAGAGTCTGGAGCCTACTTTGGATTCTCTGTTTCCTTCTCTCCTGCCCCTTCCTCACTCGTGATCTCTCTCTCTCTCTCTCTCTCTCTTTCTCTCAGAAATATTAAATGAATAAACTTTAAAAAATATTTAAAAAAAGAACATTATAAACCACTAATAGGCATTAAACTAATAAGTTTTAGCTACTATTTTGTCCCCAAGGCTGCTGTGTCAGGAATGCAGGAAAACAGAGATGAATCCCTGCTCTTACATGCTCTTTCTCATTGCTGTGTGCCCTACCGCTCCAAGTCATTGGAGAGACTGCCAAGGGTGGTGAAATAGCTTGATTCAACTACAGGCATTGACTGTGGTCAGGCAGTGGAGTAGGGGCTTTCTCCATTTAATCCCACTTAAGCCCCTGTGCCTGCAAAGCCCCTCAGATCAGCCATGGCTCTCACTTCTTTCCAGAGTCTCCTAGAGGCAACCCACAGAATTTGACTTGTAGAGAGCAGTTTGACAACCAAAACTCTAAAGGAAACAGCATTTAGCTAAAAGGCAAACATCACCAAGTAATTACACCCAGGTAATTACACTTAAGTTTTTATTTAAATTCCAGGTAGTTAACGTATACAATATAATATTAGTTTCAGGCATACAATTTAGTGCTTAGTGACAGAATTTAACTTCTTGCCTCAGTTTTCCCAGAACCTAACCTGATTATGCCTCTTTCAGGGACTCTTCGCCTTCTTTGAAGCTCTTCGGATGCAACCTTCTGCCATGCACCTGTCGTGCACCTTTAAGCAAATGCTCTCCCCATCTGTAGCTTGGTGGTTTGTGACACCTCCCACGCAGTGTGATTCCACAGCTTAAAGAAGAACATGTGAATTAAGCCAAGCAGACAGCCTAGAGCCTAGCAAAGTCTCAATAAAAGTAATGGCTGCTATTAGAAACCAAATCTTGTACATTTTTAAAGCACCAACAAAGAGGAAACGATATTCAACGTCGAGATTTCTGACATTTATTGTCTATAAAGTAACAGCGCTTTTTAGTCTTTCCTATCAGATGTTTGCTATTATGGAACAGGACTATTATTGGAATCCGTATGAATGCTCGAATTTTCATTTCCAGTTCATTATTTATCTTCAAACTTTTCTCTGCACTAGAGAAAAAAAAGTCTTTAACTTTGTTCCATCCATGTACGAAGAATTTTAGAGAACTAAATTTAAAAGGAAACTATTTATAAAGCTTTCAAAACTACAAAGGTATACTCACAAATATGTAAATACTTTGTTAAACCCAGAGTTAAAGCATGAAATCGCCAAGTTATATAATACCTTATCTAGTATTCATGCAGAAGGGCTTAGTATTCATGTATTCTTAGTATTCTAGTATTCATGAAGAAGGGCTTAGTGGGCAAATGAGCAAATAGACAAGATTTCAAGGAAAAAGTTTTCAAATATTTCTAAGAGTTTTTAAAGTGATAATCTAAGTTCTAATCATACTTTGTTATTAATTCTTTTAAGAAAGGAGACCCAGAAGATGTTACTTTTGATACTTTTTCTCCATTTAGTGTAAGAAGCTGAGAATAATAAAGCTACATTGAGGAAGGAAATAAGGCATGGGCTTTGTAATCTAAGATGCAGATTCAGATCTGTACTCAAGGACCTATTTATTTTTTACTCTTTTAAGCTCTCAGACCCTCAGTTTTCTCATCAGTAAAATCAAAATAATACTTTATATCAGAATTATTATGAGAAATCAAAGTATGTCAAGAATTCCAGCATTTCCTTATTAAAATAATAATTGCTTTTAAAACATTTCTAATTCAATCATATTATTTCATGAATATTTCATTTTTCATATTGTTTCACTTTATGTTAATTTAAAAGTTTTATTTTATATAGTTAGCATATAACACATCATGATGATCTGGACAATTTCTTCTATTAAAACCTTGGAAAAGAATATAATTTATTTGAAAAATATTCTACTGAGATATTTTGGGCCACAGTTAGCTACTTTAACTTCTCTCTTGAAAAGAATGTTCCAAATTTGATCTAAAAAATAGTTCCCCTGATAACTATAAACATAGGAGCCCAGCCTATATTTTTTATGGAAGCAAAATTCCTGCCAATCTCTCTGACACTCTTGCTTACAGAAAGTCTGAAAAATTCAGGCCAATATTGCTTCACAGTATTTTTTTTTCCATTTCTTTATATAATCCAGTAGAGTTTCAGGGAAGGAAATCAAATATAGAAAATAAATATCATAAAGATTTATATTTTAGTTTGAGAATGACGTCACCAAGTTGGCCACAGAAGTTGTTCCTGACTTTGTTCCCCATAACGAGAAAACTAATAACTACTCAAGAACACTGAGAAAATCCTAGAACACAGGGTTGAGGTTGAAGAGGCCAAGACAAACTGCATGGGAAAAGTAAGAGAAGCGGCCACACTGAGTGTACTGCCCCTCCCCCACGCCAGAGCTGCACCACAAGGAGAGGTCTACCTGCAACTCTGATTTCTCCAGTGAAAAACAGAACCCAGGGAAACAACAAGCCCCTCGGCCCCGCCCAGCATTGTGGGGCATTTTCCAGGAGCCCCTACTCTGATCTTGCACCACAGGGAATCTTCAGGGCTCAACCACTAAGAATCGGGGTGTGATGGAGAAGGGGAGAGGGGCTTGCAAGAACCAGCACATGGATCTTGGCAGAATAATACCTGCAGTATCCAAGTAGCAATCCCAAACAGCAGATTTGCTCATCTGCAGAACAAAATCGGGGACTTCTTTGACCAGAGAACATGGCAGAATGCAGATTTGCCTGATTTTAATACTCAAATGAGTTTTGCTGACCGTAGAGCCCCCTTTTTCCAAGCAAGGGGCTGAATCACAGCTCCACCCACTGTACAGAGTGCCTTCCAAATCCATCCGATCAGGAAGGCTGATGATACCTCCTGGAAGCTATAATGTCAGTAGTACTCAAGCCGAGATGTAGGCAAGCAGAGCTACTTACATCGAGACCAGTCAGTACCAGCTGTACTTTCAAGGTATCGAAAGAAAATAACACTCAACCAAAAATTCTATACCCAGTGGAGTTGCCTTTCAGAAGCAACGGAGAGATAAAGACTTGTCTTTATTGGAACAAACCAAAGCTGAGGGAGTTCATTACCACCAGACTTGCCTTACAAGAAATACTAAAGGGAGTTTTTTGTGTGGAAGTGAGAGAATGTTAGTTTACATCATAAAAACATACAGGTAGAATAAATCTCAGTGGTAACTGTAAATTTACCAGAGTTAGAGTTAGATTCTGCCATATGATGATAGTGGCACATAATTCACTTAACAATGCTAGTTTGAAAGTTTTAAAAAAAAATGAACATAATAAAAATAACCATAACTATATAATCTATTATTAGTTACACAATGGTAAAAAAATGTAAGTTGTAACAGCAGTAATCTAAAATATGAGGGAAAGGAGAAGTGAAAGTGTAAATTTAAAATTCTATTGAAGTTAAGTTGTTATCGGTTTAAAATAAGGTGTCATAAGTTGAAGATATTTACATAAGCTTTATGTTAACCACAAAAGAAAAGCCTGTGGTAATTACACGAAAGAACACAATAAAGAAGTCAAAGTATGCTGATTCCAAGATATCAAAACACAAAAAATACCGAAGGATAAGAAACAAGGAACAATGGATATACAAAACAACTAGAAAACAGGGGTGCTTGGGTGACTCAGTCGGTTAAGTGTCTGACTTTGGCTCAAGTCATGACCTCACAGTTCATGGGTTCGAGCCCTATATTGGGCTCTGTGTTGACAGCTCAGAGCCTGCAGCCTCTAGCCTACTTCAGATTCTGTCTCCCTCTCTCTCTGCCCATCCCCCACTGGCACTCTGTTTCCATCTCTCAAAAATGAATAAATGTTTAAAAAAAAGAAAAGAAAACAGAAAATAATTAACAAAATCACAACAGTAATTCTTTACTTATCAATAATTACTTTAAACATTAATGGCTTAAATTCTCCAATTAAAAGACACAGAATGGCTGAATGGATAAAAAACAGATCCAGCAATATGCTACCTATAAGAGACTCATTTAGCCTTCCTTAAAGACACGTATAGTCTGAAACTGAAGGGATGGAAAAAGACACTTCAAGCAAATGGCAACAACAACAACAACAACAAAAGCATAATATCTATATTTATATCAGACAAAATAGACTTTAAACTTAAAATGGTCAGAAGAGACAAAGAAAGTCATTATATAATGATTAAAGAGCTCAGTATATCAATAAGATATAAAAATTATAAATATTCATCCACTTGACATTGGAGCACCTGAATATATAAAGCAAAAACTTACAAAGCTAAAAGAAGAAATAAACAATAACACAACAATGTCGTATTTAATACCCTAGTCTCAATGATGGATAGAATTATTTCTATCTGCAGATGACCTGATTTTATATATAGAAAAACCTAAAGACTCAATCAAGATGTTGTTAAATCTAATCAATGAATTCAATAAACTGGCAGGGTATAAAATTAATGTACAAAAATCAATAGCATTTCTATACACAATGAATTTTCTGAAAAAGAAATAAAGAAATTGATCCCATTTACAACAGCATCCAAAACAATAAAATACTCAGGAATAAATTTAACTAAGAAGGTGAAAGATCTCTACTATGAAAACTACAACTACGAGACATTGAGGAAAGAAATTGAAGAAGACACAAATAAATGGAAAAGTATCTTGTGTTCACATAGTGAAAGAATTAATATTGTTAAAATGCCAATACTACCAAAAGCCATCTATCTACAGATTCACTGCAATCCATATCAAGATTCCAATGGCACTTTTTACACAAGTAGAACAAACACTCCTAAAATTTATACGGAACCACAGAAGATCCCAAGTAGCCAAAGAAATCCTGAGGAAGAAAAACAAAGCAGGAGAAATCACACTTCCTAATTTCAAGCTACACTGTAAAGTTATGGCCATTAAAAAGATATGATAGTGGCATGAAAACAACTAGGCCAATGGAGCAAAATCAAGAATCCAGAAATAACCCAAGCATATGCGTTAAACTAATATTTAACAAGGGAGCCAAGAATATGCAATGGAGAAAAGACAGCCTCTTCAGTAATTAGTCCTGAGATAATTGGATATTCACATATAAAAAAGGAAAATGGACCCCTTGTCTTATACCACTCACAAATATGAGCTCAAAATGGATTAAAGACGTAAGTGTAAGACCTGAAACCATGAAACTCCTAGAAGAAAACATAAGAATAAACCTCTTTGACATAGGTCTCATTAATGGATTTTTGGATATGATACATAAAGCACGAGCAACAAAATTAAACACACACATACATACACACACACACACACACACACACACACACAAGTGGGACTACACCAAACTAAAAAGCTTCTGCCCAGCAAAAGAAACTATCAACAAAGTGAAAAAACAATCTATGGAATAGGAAAAAAATATTTGCAAACCATATATCTGATTACAGGTTAATCCCCAAAATATATAAAGAACTCATACAACTCAATAGCAAAACAAATAATCCAATTTTTTAAATGAACAAAGGACCTAAAAGACATTTCTCCAAAAAGATATACAAAAGACCAAAAGGTATATGGAAAGATATTTAACATCATGAGTCATTAGGGAAATGCAAATTAAAACCACAATGAGATATAATCTCACTCCTGTTAGAAATGGCCGTGGATCATCAAAAGACAAGAAATAACAAATGCTGGCATAGATGTGAAGAAAAGGGAAAGCTTGTGCACTGTCTGTGGGATTGTAAATTGCTAGAGCTACTGTGGAAAACAGTACTAAGGATCCCCCCAAATTTTAAAATAGAACTATCATATGATCCAGCAACTCCGCCTGGGAATATATACACAGGAAACAAAAACACTAACTCAAAAAGATATCTGCACCCCCATGTTCATAACAGCATTATTTGCAGCAGCCAAGGCATGAAAACAACCTCAACGTCCACCAGTGAGTTAATGGGTAAAGAAGTCGTGGCATATATATGCAATAGAATATTAATCAGCCGTTGAAAAAAAATGAAGATATCCTACATTTGCAACAATTGGTTGGGTCTTGAAGGCATTATGCTAAGTGAAATATCACTTACAAGTGGACTCTCAAAAAAAGAAAATAAAAACACCTCATAGAAAGAGATCAGACTTTTAGCTACTGGATGCATAGGGTGGGAGGAGGGAAAATTGGAGGAAAGTGCTCAAAAAGTACAAAACCTCCAGTTACAAGATAAATAGGTTCGAGATATATAATGTACAACATGATGACTATAGCTAACACTGCTGTATGGTACTAGGAAAGTTAATAGAGTAAATGCCAGGAGTTCTCATCATAAGGGGAAAACTTTTTTCCTTTTTTTGTTTCCTTCTTTTCTTTTTATTGTATCGATAGGAGATGACTGTTGACTGAACCTATCATGATATCATCTCACAACATATGTAAATCAAACCATCATGCCATATATCTTAAACTTATACAGCGATGTATGTCAGTTATTTCTCAATAAAACTGGGGGGAAATTCTTGCCAATTTAAAAAAGTAATAATGAAAAAAGGAAAAAAAAAATATACACTAAAAAAATTTTTAGCCAACTTCAAGGACTTGGCTTATTTTTAACACTTTGAGCCTCTTTCAAAGACATACCAAAAACATCTAAGGCATTCATGTAGCTGCCAGTTTCGAATCCTCACACAATGATAAGACAATGGAATTTTTAAATAAACCAAATGTGGTCTGGTTTTGTTGTTGTTGTTGTTGTTGGCCAAATGTTTTTTCTGAGTCATGTGAAAATGTGTTTAATGCAATTGACCAAGGTGGTTTTGGTTTTATCTTCACATTCTCAAAGGACTGAATGGGAACTGGGTTTTGACAATTTGCCCAGGAGGATTTTTAGAGTGTGCTGTCCCCAGCAGGCATACTGGCACTCAACAGCCTCGTTAACATAATTCTGATATGCATGTCCCCTGAGGCAGTCCTTCCAGTCAAGGGTGGAGTCAAAGAAGTCAGCAGACAAAAGTCAAAGCCAGATGGAAAATCACAGACTCAACAACACAAATGTCCATTTTCTCAAGAAAAAAAAGGTGCGAGGTCACAGATAAGTTAACGGTCCTCCTTCTCCTGAGATGTGCAACAGGGTCTACTCTAGGTGATGAGAACAGGGAGTCATTTTGGATCACACTATCTTTGTTTCAGGAAGTTCACCAGAAATGGCCCATTATGAATAAATTTTGAAGCAAGTCCCTTTCAGCAGTTCTAGGGGAAAAGTTCAGGAATGTTATTGGGTGTTGCAGTGGTCTTGAACTCAAATCTTACTGGCAATCAAAATGGCTGTGTCCCTCCCAATTAACCAGTTTGAAACTTAAAGTTTATTCAGAGTCTAAGGACTCTTCTACTGGATAGGGCAGACACCCGTCTTTTAGGATCAAAGCTTTAAGCTCAGTCTATTTAGACTGAGACCAAATAGTAAGAAAATAAGAGAGGGGTGCCTGGGTGGCTCAGTAGGTTAAGCGTCCAACATGGGCTCAGGTCATGATCTCATGGCTCTTGAGCTAGCTCCAGCCCCGCTTTGGGCTCTGTGCTGACAACTCAGGGCCTGGAGCCTGCTTTGGATTCTGTGTCTCCATCTCCCTCTACCTCTCCCCCACTCACCCTCTTCTGTCTCTCTCTCTTTCTCAAAAATAAACATTAAAAAAATTGTAAACTAGTAAATAAGACAACCTAATAGGAAATTTCCCAGGAGTAAGAAGGTGGAGTCTAGCTGGAGGGCCTGGGTTCAACACTAGAGCCCCAGTATTGGGAACATCTAAGGGCTGATGACATCATGGGACCCTTCCCAACTAGTCACTATGGCAACCTGAGCATGTCCTCAAGGCAGAGTCAGCTTAAGACCTTCAGAGACCCTAAATAATGAGAAGAGTATCTTTCCCATCGGATTATCTTTCAAAATATATGTCCCTGCCTTAAATGTCATTCAAAATATAATTATACTAAACTGTAAATAAGGGTAAGAAAACCCAAGGGTGAAATCTAGCCCAGAATGCCTACTTGATACTTCTATTGCAAGATCAAATCTTTCAAAAGAATCTTTTACTGCAGTTTTGGTGCCCCGTTGTAGTCTGGATTTAGAGTTATCTAGCCCTTCCTTAAGTGAAATAGTTGACTGGGAACTCAAACAGTCCTAGCTTTGGGACCCTGGGCCTATTTTCTTCCTAGAGAACCCAGAGCTAAATGGACACGGAGTGATCAAGAACCCTCTCACTGTTGGTGTGTTTCACAGCCAGAGTACTTCTTAAGTTCCTCAGGCTTGCACTGGGTCACCAAATTTCATGTTTCCAGCACAACACCATAGAGGTAGAGGCCAGAGCTGGGCGATTTTCCAGGCAAGACAAAATGTAAGCTGAAGATAGGGCAATGGGATGAAAAAAGAACACCGAACAGAAAAATATTATAAACAAAAAGTCAAAAGAATTTTATGGTGAATTGGGGTTCTGTATGATAGGGATGGTAAGAATAAGGGAGGGAAAGTTTCTTGCTTGGATTGCAAGGATGATGGTAATGCTACCAATCAAGGTAGAAATTCTAAGAGGAGAAAAAGGAGACAGTTAAGGCAAGAAAATGAAGAGAGACATGATGACTTGGGTTTGTGACAGATTGACCTTGCTGGCTGTCTCTCCCTCTAGAGCTGGCTATCCCTGGAAGAGAGAGTACACATGTAGATCTAAAGCTTACATGAAGGAGGACTGGAGGTCACCCACCCAGATGGTTGAAGATAAGAGGTCTATGAGAACAACTTTAGTGTACAAAAGAATCCGATGTAGTAGGATCAATAACAGAAAAGTGGCCACAACAAATAAGGAGGAAAAAAAGATTATAGATGGAGGAGTTAATCTGAGAGGAAAGGGAGAAATTCTTTCTCTGAGAAGGAAAAGGAAGCAGAAAATACTGGCCAAGGTGGCTATATCTGAAGTAAAGAAGAATTGAAGAAGTTCCTCTCAGGTAGACTTGCCCTTCCAGAAATTAGGATGCCATTCCTGAGCATGATAAGGTAAGAGAGAAATGAAAGACACAAAGAGAACAAAACAAGATGGGAAATGCATAAGAAACCATTGGGGGTCAAGGTAGAAAGGGGGTAAAAACCCAGGATCATGAAAAGAGCAGCATCCACTTGAGAAGTGTCCAGAAGAAAAAAGAGGCAGATATCAATGAAAAAAGTGAAGTAGAAAAATAACCAGTTGCATATCTTCAGATTTATCTTCCATAGTTTGGGTAAAAATCAGAAAAATGATTCCTAAGTAACCACAGACAACCTAAAAACTGACATTTTCCTAAGGAATGGGTTCTGTTCAGGTTTCGAATCTGACAGCCTTTTCTCAAATCAATGAACCATATTTTTAGCGTCTCTAAAAAATAGGTTGGTCATCAGAATATGATGTTGTCTTTACTGTGTATTTTTTGTTCCAAAAAAGTCAATCTGAAAGAAGCGTATTAACAAAAATTAATCATGAGCCTGAAAGGTTTCTTCAAAGTCCACCTTTGGTTCTGGTTACATATATGGATCCCCTAAGACCAAGAATAAATGGGCAAAGCTCTTATAGGCTTTCTCACCTATAATGAGATGTTAAGAGTCCCAAGAAAATGCAATTCAGCAAAAAGACTTGGATCTTCCAGAAGGGTGTGTAAGGCCAGGAAGTAAGTTTCATCGTGCCACCTTAAGCAGAACAAATCATTCTGTCAATGAACGAAATCTCTCCTTTCTCAGACAGATACATTTTGGGATGCTGGCAATTCTCCTCTCAAGGCAATATTTTACAGTTTTCATACCACAAAATTTTTTTCAAGCACACATTTTTCTTATTTCTAACTCAGGGTACCTGGCTAGGAATTTTATCTGTCTAGGTCTGTTTCTCCACTGGCAAGATTTAAAGACATTAGGGAAGGTAGTCTGAGCAGTGTTCAAAGTTAATGTCAAAAGGGCATCTCTTTGGTAAATGGATAACTGCAGTTTCATTATCCATTTAGGGACTGCTTTCCTTGTTCTTTGTAACCGAGATGTAAGGTGATATCTCCATGCGTACCGAAATCTATATAAGATTGAATCAAAATTTCAAATCTAAACCTTGTGCAAGTCCAAACCCATCTTCCATAATTTCTGCAGACTCCTGGAGGAGCGTTTGGTCTCAGATCTTCTGACCCTAACTTTGGCCTGCTCAGTTGATGCATTGTCTTGCCATTTTGGGTCTGCCCTTGTGGACCTAGAGGTGGAACTCAATTCTTCCTTCCATTTTCCAATTTCTCAAGGAAATAGGGGAGAGGGATTTTGACTTTACTACAGATTTGAAAGGGATGCAAAGAATATAAACAGAAATATAAGCAACGCGTTTAAAAATCAGGTATCCCTACTCTCAATCTATTTAAGCGCCAGGCCACCTGTGTATTGGGTATTTCCACTGGCCAATTCATCCCTATGGAACCCAGTCTCACTCTGTTCCTCTGAAAGCAGAACAATTTTTATTTTCTTGTTCTGAGCACTTTGTCTGTTTTATTGCTTTGGCTCTATGTTATTGACCTCAGGCTCTTTCTCACCTGCTATCCCAAATGTCTTAGTAAAGTGTTATTATAAACAAAGACAGTTTACTCCCTAAGAAGAATTTAAGTGCCAACTGCTAAGAGAATATATTTTTCACACAAACTCTCCCAACACACACAAAGTAACGGCAATCACGCTGCTGAATTAAGACCTATCATATTTCCGTAGCTCCCACACACATTCCAAGAAGCTCTCATGGTCTGGTTCACAAAATGACATTGGCCAGAGGCTCAGCATCAAAGACATAGAGGCCTTGAAAGCTCTAACAAGCCAGAGGAGGGTTGATGTTCCCCTCCGTGGAAAATAGCAGTGGTCGTCAACAGCACAGACCTTCCCAACTGGGAAACCACAGCTCACACTTACTCTGGGTGGCCTTATATGGAAAAAATTGTAGACTGTTTACAAATTGAAGACCATGTTTAAAACCATGCAAATACTTTCAACACTTGAAGTGATATTTGTAAACGATTATGTATAGTTCTTTCTATAAATTTCCGCAGTCAGTAACTACTATTTGAGTGCGCATAGGGGCTGGACCAAGTAATACCTCCCCCTGACCATCCTGGCAAATCCTCTCAGTTAAGTTGGTTATTACTTAGTCACTCATTAATCACTATCGATGAGTTTCATTTTGGGAATGCCTGCAGAATTTTTTATTTATCTTGTTTTTCCCAATCTTTTCTACAAATAAAGAAGCCATACTGATTCTTGTTCTTGCAATTGTTATCTGGCATTGCATGTTCCTAACTGGAATATAATTATTTTATTTTCTGAATTGTTTCTTCTTGACAATTTTTTTAAATGTTTTTATTTATTTTTGAGAGAGACAGAGAACACAAGTGGGGGAGGGATGGAGCAGGGTGCCCAGAGAATCTGTCTGCATTGACAGTAAAGAATCCAATGCAGGACTCTAACCAAAGAGTCAAGAGATCATGACCTGAGCTGAAGTCTGACACTTATCTGACTGAGCTACCCAGGAACCCCACTTCTTGAATTTTAGTTAGTAATTTATATTGGCTTTTGATGTCAATAATTAGCTCGAGTCTGATTCTTGATAGAATTTCATATAGTAAGTATTTTCTAGGCATAAAAATGATGTTTATTCCTAAAAGCAAATAATGTTTAAATGTAATTTAAATAAATGTTTTAAAGGCTATTGTAGACTTTTAAGGCTTCAGAATATCAATCTTCAAAATATATTTAAACACACATGAATGTACACAAAATTGATATCTTGTGAAATTTTAGAATATTGACTTCAGAATTAAATAGAAGTTTATGTTTCAATACATGCTATTTTGCTTAGTATTTTTGATGCAATTTAGTTTTTAATTTTCCTAAAAATGCAGTTGGCCTAAAAACTTTTTTGAAAAACCAATTTTTCTGAAACCAAAGAAGGGTTATAATCCTCTTGCATTTAAGTAGATTTAAATTTTTCTGACATTTATTTTCTCATCATAACGGACAAGACTTTGATTAAAGCCAGAAGGCCATCAGACTCACAAAACAAACAGAGAAGTCCAAAAAAAAAAAAAAAAAATGTTTGAGGCCCTATTTAAGCAATCTACTGAGGATTATCACTAATTTGAATTTCTGAGACCTGATCCTTCTTCTCCCCTGCCTAAATGACTTGTTTTCATGCTCAAGCTATCAAGAAAAGCAATGGTGCCAAGTAAACTGAGCCCTCATCTTGCAAAAACATCCGTCTCACAGAGAAAAGGATTTGAATATTTCTAAGTATCTCCAAGTGCAAAGAAAGGAGCAAAGCTCCTTTATGAGCTTAGTCACAATAGTACAAGACAGAGTGCAAGAAGCTACTAGTTACATCTCGCAATTAACAGCCAATGCCCCAACCCCCCACCTACGGTACATCCCTCATTTGACCAGCCTGTGTGAAACCCTCAACA
The DNA here is from genome assembly GCF_023721935.1 of Panthera uncia. Taxonomy (NCBI): domain Eukaryota; kingdom Metazoa; phylum Chordata; class Mammalia; order Carnivora; family Felidae; genus Panthera; species Panthera uncia. Next base: position 15,113,582 of record NW_026057584.1, read on the forward strand.
CTGTGTTTGCAAAGTAATCCTAAGAGTCAACTCATTGACATCATATTGCATGATGTGGCAATAACTCCCATCTACGATAGTATTAAATATAAAGCATCTCATTATAGAATCATGGGTTTATGGGTATTCATGGGCTGGGAGCATACAACGTAAGAGCTTGACATGGGACAGTATAGGAAGCTACAGAATAGGAAGCTATAGGAAGCTTGACATGGGTGAATAGGAAGTTACAGAAGTGCTCATGATGTCATTCAAGAGCCTTCTGCCCAACAGAGAAGGCATGTTCAACACAGCACAGGCTGAAGAAAAATGGACCATCATCCTTACACCCAACCACTTGAGACTGTTCAGTAGGCTGGTTCTGTGTAAAAAATGATGGTGATAGCATCATTATATGGATCTTCTGAGATTTGAACCAGGTGATGTCTAGCAAGGGCCTGCCATACAGTAAAGATAAAGGGAGGGGATGGGGGAGGAAGAGTGGCGGGGAAGGGGGTGGTTGGGAGCAGAAGAAGGAAAGGGGCTTAATATAGTTAGCATTATTATCTGAGTGTGCAGAGTATTCAGTCAATGGTGCTGTAGGAGCAGGCACCTCTCTGAGCATGAGCAATGATTTAGATCATGAGCTCCTCTGCTAAACTGGACACAAACCTCTGCCTCCTCACAGACCGCCTGGTTCACAGTAGCTGCTCAGAGGATGAGACTGAACAGGTGGCACATGACAGCCCAGCCACCCTCGCGACGCCCAGCGGCTCACAGCCATCCACCCGGCCTTACTGGAAGATCTCATTCCCTGGGCCCTGGCGGCCCAGCTTGCTCCTTCTGTCAACCTAGGAGACAGGCTCCGAGAAGACAGCTCCTTCTGCACTTATCAGCTCTGCCTCTCCAAACTTTCCTGGCCTTTTAAGTCCCTGGATAACTGCCACTTTATCCATGAGAGAACTGGAGTGGAATTCATCTTCCAATGATTTTAGAAGAGGTTGGGAGAGGTTTCTGGCTAATTGCAGTGCTCAGTAACTCCTATTAATGGCGACTTTCCTGTCAGACACCCTGTGAGTAAGAGGACGTGGCTGTGTGCATCTCATTACCCAGTCCCAGCACTTCACAAGTGGTGCCGAGAGGTCACTCAGTCTTCAGCCACCTGCCCTTCCCTTCCCAGCATCCACTTTGCAGACGTGGAGGTGAGGTCTCCAGCTTTTCCAAGCTTGACCCTTCATGGATGACGGTGGAGGGCAAATCCTCATGGCAGTATAGTTAGGGGCATGGGGAGGGGATCTAGATTCAAATAACGTCTCCATGACTTATGAGCTGAGTGGCTTTGGGCAGTGTTATACACTGAATGGTACCCCCTCAAACATTCTTGTTTTGAAACCCTAGCCCCCATCTGTATCTGTATCTGCATCTGTATCTGCTTTTGGAGATAGGGTCTTTAAGGAGGTCATTCTGGTTAAATGAGGTCATAATGAGGCCCTATTTCAATATGACCGATGTCCCTATAAGAAGAAGAGGCACCAGGGACGCGGTTACACAGAGAAAGGCCGTGTGCGGACACTGAAGGTGGCTGTCTGGAAACCAACCAGACAGGCCTCAGGAGAAATGAGAGCTGCCACATCATGGAGGTTCCAGCCTCCAGAGCTGTAAGACACTCCTGTTGTTTCAGCCACCCTTTCTATGGTATTGTGCTGTGGCTGTCTGAGCCGTCCAACACAGGCAGGATCCAGCCCTGGGTCCCCTCTATAAATGGAGATCATCATAGTCCCTACTTTACGGTGCTAGTATGCGGACTGAATGAGATAATGCCTATAAAATGCTGGGCCAGCGCCTGTGACCAAAAAAAAAGGGGGGGGGGGTCAAAAAGGGCTCCACACATGTGAGGTATTAATTTTAGTAATTCAACTCATCAATTTAAAATATGCATAATACGAGGTCCAGAGAAATTAAATCTCTGCTCGAAAGCTGTTAGTCATTTGACAAGTCTGGTTTGGCAGCCAGGATCTTCAGGGTCAGGATTTAAGACAAACGGCTTGATGACTATATACCCATTATCTAATGCTACCTAGTTCACCCTCCTTCCAGAAGCTGCCTGTATTTCTCATTCCTAACAGCACTGTAGGGGAGTGGTTAGGGACACAGGGTCAAGGCCCACACGGAGTTCTGACCGAAGGCCAGACACTGTTGCAGGTGCTAGGGATTCGGTGAATGAGGCAGACAAGGTCCTGGCTCTCATGGGGCAGAGGTTCCACCAGGAGGAGGCAGATGTTGACTAAAAATACATAAGTGTGATAATTTCAGAGAGAGATAACTAAGGTGATCTGCTAGTGTGTGAGCACCCGGATGGTGAGAGTGAAGGACACTCCAGCTGAGACCTGAATAATGAGAAAGAGTGAGGCAGGACCAGATCCAGGGAAAGGGCACTTAGGCTCAAAGGACAGGATGTACCAAGACCCTGAGGCAGGATCAAACTGAGACACTTAAAGAACAGTGAGAAGAAACCGTGATGGCTTATCCTCGGCACAATGTGTTGCTATTCTTCTACTCAAAAACCAGGCTTACTCTTAGATGCGTGTCCAAGAGCTGTTAATTATCGTGACAGAAAAGAAAAAGAAAAAGGATCTATATATTCATTTCCAACTTAACTGAAACCCAGTATGAGAGTTGATTTCAAAGGAAAAGAACAAAAAGGCAGTTGAAAGGAAGGTGGTGGCAGAGGTGAGTTGAGCACAGACAAAAGCTGTGAAAACATCATGGTGCATCAGAACTAGGGAGGACCTTGGAGACCATCTGATGAAGAAATTGAGGCCATGAGTGTTCAAGACTTAACTGCGGGCCCACAGTAAGACGGTAGCAGAACCAGGACTAGAATGCAGGCCTCCCAACTCTTAACCCAGACAAGAGGTTTCATTATATATACGTATATAATATATATTAGCAGTTCTATTCTAATTTATTAGAAATTCCAAATCTGTTCTGAGTTAAAGATAAAGCAAAACATCTCTTGGGAAAACCAAGACAACCTTCTGATTGGAACCCAACCATTGGAACCCAAAAACCATTGGAACCCAACATTCCAACAGCTCTCCTCCACAAGGCAGGGCTGTGACAATCACCTCCCATGATGCCTCCTTACTTTTTTACCATGCATGACCCATGACTGCCCACCAGAAACAAGGTAAAGGGCTGCCTAGAAAAATATATATATATATGTGACTAAAGGGCATGCGTAGTCCCGAGACCAAAGGCTCTCTACAGACCTGATTCAAAAGCTGGACCATTTCAGTGGGAAATAGAGAAAGATCCAGATTATAAGCAACTTTAGATTCATACTTTAAAATCCTCAAGAACCATGCTGTTGCCACAGTTCTATTTTACATGCGTATTTTATGAGTCTCTTGATGGAAATCTAAACCTTGAATGTTCTTCCACACACCATTAATCTTTAAAATATAATTCAAAGAAAAGGCTGTGTGGCAATCAAGTACAGGCATCCAGAACTGAAGAAAAACAAAGGAGGCCTTGGGTTTTTAGAAGAAGTGCCTGCAGGCTGGGGCCTCAGAAACAAGCTCCTCCTGTCGTCATGGCAACACAGGGAGGTGGCAAGGCCTGGCGAGCACTTCCCCTCACTTCTCTGAAACTGGAGGTCATTTAAGGTTACCCAGCCAGGCATAAAAAGGAAGAAATAAGGGAGGGCAGGAAGGAAGGAAAATTTAAAGGTAGGTTTCATTCCCTGGAAGTCAAGACGCATCATGGAAACTTATAGTTCTCTAAGAAAATTTCCATCTCTTTTTCTTCTGTTTTTGGATTCTCTCCCAGATGAAAAAGTCAATTACTCTTCCCACACTTGCTCACCCTTGGACTTACTGCATTAATATCAGCTTAGCAATATCTACTTGTCGAGTATAGGCTGTGTACAGAGCACCATGTGAGAGATTAAAAGAGAAAATACATCATCCCAGGATTTGAGGTAAGTGTCGTCCAATTGAGAAATAAGATATACATTCCTAAAATTATTTAAGAATACTCTAGTGCCAGATGGTCTCCAAAGATTGTTCCATCATTCCTTTCCCTTTCTGCAAGCATGCTGCTTCACCCTCCGAGAGGTGGGGTCCATTTCCCCTCCCTTTCCCACTGGGAGAGCTTTGTGTTCCCACTGGTAACAATCTGAAAGTCGGGCTGAGGATTTTTAAAATTATTTTATTTTTTATTTTTTTTAATGTTTATATTTATTTTTGAGACAGAGAGAGACACAGCATGAGCAGGAAAGGGGCAGAGAGAGAGGGAGACACAGAATGTGAAGTAGGCTCCAGGCTCTGAACTGTCAGCACAGAGCCTGATGCGGGGCTCGAACTCACGAACTGTGAGATCGTGACCTGAGCCGAAGTCGGACGCTTAACCGACTGAACCACCCAGGCACCCCGGGCTGAGGATTTTTAGATGAGATTTTGCCCAGTTGTGAGATTTGCCATCTATTTTGAGGCATGATACTGGTGTTCTACCTTCTGCTTACTGGTGTTTCAGAGCAGTGTTCCTCCAAATTTGCAGCAACACCCTGGGAATTTTTAGAGCTCTCAGTGTCCAGGCTACACACAAAACTGCTTATACCAAAATCTCTGGGAATAGACCCAGGCATGTTTTTAACCTCCCTAGATGATTCTGATAAGATGGACGAGTTTGAGAGCTTGTTTTAGACAGTTGCCCCTTTCAACTCCAGGCATAAATGACTCAAATGACAACAATCCTCAGAACTGCTCAGCAACCTAAGAACACTTCTAATAAGTGCCGGCTCAGAATGTCCAGAGTGGGGACTTTATGTGTGACAGTGGACCGAAATTTTGAGGATTTTTTAACTCCCCTAAAACGGCATCTGTTAATGGCACAGTGGATGATTGACTATCCATACCTCACTATAATGGCAACACAATTAATGATAATCAGCTGCATTTTATTTTTGAAAGCACAGTGATGAAAATTAATCATGCTACAGGTAGGTCCCCAGCTCCCACCCCTAAACAGACTGGGCAGGAGAGCACAATATCCATTATAATGTCTTCCCAACTGATTTGAATTTAAATAAAACCAGTGAAGATAAAGAGAAAAGAATAAAAGACACCCATCCCCTCAAAAACAAAAAAGATAAAAGAGAAGCAGAACCCAGAATTTTTGCAACAGAGGAAACATTAGACACACACGCACACACACACACACACACATACACACACGCACACACGCACGCACACTCCTCACATACACACACCCCACCATTCCCCTCTCGAAAGCAAAAGCATTTAGAAATAAGATCTTGGAGAATTAGAGCAACATAGCTGACTGTATACATGTACCTTCTTTTCCTCTTACTCGGTTCCCATAATATGTAGAATTTTTTTTAACAAAAAGAAAATCTCAATAGCAGTGGAACACAAAAAAGAATATCATTAGGAAATCAAAAATGGTGAGGAATTGATTAAAGGTAGACAGGTGGTAATGGACCAAGAGTAAAAAAGACCAGAGAAAATCAAATCCATGTGTAAGAGAGCACTGCCCTGGACTGGTCGATGAGTGCTCTAAATTCAGTCAATAGCTATAAAGAATTGGAGGGAGCCAAGACATTATTGGGATAATTAAATAACTACATATAAAAATATGCACTTATTATCCATCATCCCATCTCCTTGACCATGCAATGAAACAGGAGGTCAGATGTGTAGGCAGATAATAATAAACAAAATTTAAAGCACAGCAAATATTTGTCACTAATCAGAGTGAACAGGTAAAATTTTCCACATTAAAAGACAAAAAAAAATTGCTCTTACAAATATTTATTTTCCATTTAAAAAAAATACACCTAAGCACAATAAAACAAGGTCAAATATTGAAGAATCAAGAAAAAGAATTATATCAAAAAATAATTATATCAAGAAAAAGAATTATATCAAAAATTATATAGCAAATATGCCAATATGAATATCAAAAAAAGTCAAAGTCAAAAATCATTAAAAGAAGAAAATGTGGGCCTCGTTTTTTTAAATGTAATACACTAAGAAACTATAACACTAAGGTCAAGGACCTTTATGAAATTAACGTACTCGCTGCAGGTATGTCTTCAAACTGAAATTTTTCCTTAGTGAAACCTGGAATGTGCACATATAATGCACTTCACTCCCACTGAATCTAGGCAAGGTGGTTCTGAGGGACCCCTAATAACATTATCCTGCCTGAAGATAAAAGCAAAAAGTGACAAGAAGCAGAGTGTTTTTCTAAACAAGGATTTTATTTATATGTGTGCCTGATTCAAAGTTCGAGAGGCCTTTTGTCAACTCTACATGATTTGAGGACCATGTAAAAGCCTGACAGACCCCAAACGTGAAATTGCTCAGTTCTGTATTTGGAGGAACTATTGGTCTGGCCAATGGTTGAATGGGCCACCTCAGAGGGAGTAAGCTCTTTCCTTCTTGAGAAATCAGAGCCAAGCTTGGAGATCTTCCTGCAGCAGTGGGAAAGTAAGGACACGAGCATGAAACGGGTAATTAGCTGGACTGTTCTATCCAGATATTTTGTTGTAAACTCGCAAACCCATGAATCATATCAATATAAATGGAATGACCACAGTCAAGTTGGCAGGTAAGGCAAGGGAGAGGGGAGTATTGTCTTCAAGCTAACACATAGGTTTGAATAGTCAACTTCTGGAGACAAGGGGAATCCAAGAGGGCTAGACTGTCCTCTAGTCTTCTGACATTAGCAAGGCTGGTATGTCTAATTGGAGTGGACTGAAATATATTTTGCAAATATTCACTCCCCTTGTATCCCACCCCACAGGAAAGAGCATACCTCCAAACCTTGATCATGTGACTTGCACTGACCTGCAAGACTGTGAGTGGATATGCCCTATCCAACTAGAAGACACTTTAAACATGACTGGCTTGGCTGGGCATTTTGCTCCTGCATCGCCCTTACAAGATGATTGTCTTAGTTTTCTAAGACTTCTGTAAAAAGTACCACAAACTGCATGTCTTAAACAGAAATTCATTGTCTCATGGTTCTGAAGGCAGAAGTCCAAGATCAAGGTGTGAGCAAGGTTGGTTCCTTCTAAGGAGGATGAAGGAAGGATCTGTTCTGGGTCCTTCTCTTTGACTTGTAGATGGCCATCTTCTCACTGTGTCTCTTCACATGGCATTCTCCCTTGGGTACCTGTCTCCAAATTTCCTTTTAGTTAGGACATAAGTCATACTGCATTAAGGCCACTCTAATGAGCTCATCTTAACTTGATTACCTCTCTAGAGAACATATCTCCAAATAAAGTCACATGCTAAGAGTCAAGGCTTACGATATGAATTTTTGGGGGCTACAAATCAGTCCATAACAAAAAGCATATCTCAGAAGGAAACTGATCGTTCAGCATGGAAGGGAGAGGCCATGTAGGGCAGACCTGGTAGAGACCTGTGACCCTTATGTTACACGAGGAAAAAAATAAATGTACACAGGAAGCCACTGAGATTCAGAGCATATTTATCATGCACATGTTTATTATGCATCATAATTCACTCAAATCTGACAAAGGTACCAATTTATAAGCAAATCTAATGGCAATTAACTAACAAGTCCCTTGAAAACCAGAACATCTCCCCCTGTATGAAAAGGAACTCCAGCACCCATGTTCAATGAATAGTTGCATGGCACCAATAAATCTGGGCAGTTTAGAGGTGCATAAGACACAGAAATAAGGGGAGCACATGAGGAGTGATGGGAACCCAAAAAAGAGCTCCTGGCCGGAATAAGAGCACTTGGGTACTCAGCCCTGCCCCTTCCATTTCTTATGTTCAATGCTAGTGGGATCTCCAAAGAGCAATCCGTTCAGATAATCATGGTGTCCTAACATGTTCCTATAAGCAGGACTGAAGAATTCATAAGTAAGTGGTATCCAGCATTCAAAGCACCAAGAGGAAGGATACCCTACTCTGGGTTTATTCAATGTAACAATGCAGATAATGTCAAGAGAAAAATGATCTCAGAACTCAAGTGTTAATTTCAATGTCTACATTGAATAGTCAACTGTTCAGAAAGAAGTTTAAGAAAAAACTTTCTTACTCAAGTCTTTATTACCTTTGGGGCTATTTTTCCCCTTTCAAATACAGAGAGAAAGCCTGCCTAAAATATTTTACTCTCCGGATAGATGGATAACATGTTATAGAAAATTCTGCTCTGAACCCCTAGCCACTGGACTTCAAAGAAAACATCTCAAAGCCATTACATGGTTTCTAGGCCCCTGATTTTATGTATATATTCTCTCTGCCTTGGACTTGCTTCTGGCATTTCATTGTAAGCCCTGCGATAGCCCTCCAATTACTTCTATTCCCCAGAACTTTTCCCCTAAGTCGGGTAGGTTTGAGACAATTTGAGTCAGCCCAGGGAGGGTGAAATCCAGGCATGGTTTCTGTGTGCCTCAAGACTTCTTCTCCCATATGAAGAATGTGTGTAGCTCTCGTTGGCTCACAAAGCCATAAAAAGATCCAGTGGTCAGTTAAGGATATGGTGTATGGAGTCAGACTTCCCCCAGCTCCAATACTCATCAGTCATGTGCCTTGAGTGACTCCTTAACCTCTATAGGGCTCTAGTGTCCTCATCTGTCAAATGGGGCCAACAATAGAGCCCCACTCTTTGGGAAGTTCTAAAGATTAAGTGAGGTAATACATACAATGCCCTTAGAATAGTACCTGGCAAATTGTAAGGGCTCAGTGACTAGTGACTGTTCATTATTATTAAAGATGACTTTGAAATCCATCCTCTCCTGGAGAGAGAGCTCACAAGGTGGTCCCCGTTGGTACAGACATGCCACTAAGTTTTGATTTGGGAGCCCTGAGAAACTTGGCAACTTTTGCCAAAGGCATATCCTGTCTGGAACAGCTATAGGGTTTTCTCTTGGCCATGATTAAGAAGAAGGCAAAGTTTGCTTTCTCCTCAGCACTACCCATGCACAGGAGAAAACAAGGGGAAATGTTCCTGTTCCAGTGTTGAGCCCTCAGTAAGTGTACCATCACATCCATATCACTCAACAAACATTGACTGAAGTCTCCCTGTGTGCCAGGCACAGTACAGGAGCTGGGGGTGCAGCAGTGAAGAGAAATACACGTTTTTGCCATTTGGGAGCTTATATTTTAGCTGAGGGGAGACTTGCAGTGAGTAAAATAAGTAAATTGTTGTTAAAACAGAGAATTACAGCACCTAGGGCCCTCCCGTAACTCTTCACCAGGTTCTGTTTCAAACTAGATTCATTCTTCTTTTCTACCATATACATTTGCTGCCCTAAAATGTCTTACTGCCATTGGTTGCCATACATTTCGAGGCCTAAAGATAAAACAAGACGATTCCTGTTTTAAAGATAGTATGTTTTCTAGAACTACCTCATCTAAATGCTTATGGAGTTGGAGTCCACAACTTTTAAGTCTAGTCTCGGTCTGCCCAGACTTAACCATGTAACCCTGGCCATGTCACTAAAATATAAATTTAGCCTGAGTTTGCCTGTGTAAAATAATGGAATTGGCCAGTCACTGGTTCTCCAAGTGGTCCTGGGACACGGCAGTTTCAGTATTACCTTGGGACTTAGAAATGCACGTTTTCAGACCCCGTTCCAGAACTACTGAATCACACACTCTGAGAGTGGGACCCAGCAATGTGAGTTTCCACAAGACCTTTAGGTTTTTTTCTTTCGAAATAAAAAAATCAATCTCGCTGTAAATCCCAAAAGAAAATCCTTATCCTCTCAGCCAGGCCTCCTCCAAAACTTTTATAAGCACTATCCAATACTAAAGACTCACTTTATAATCTTAAAAAAAAATGTTTCTTACAATTTACAGTCTTTCCAAGTTTGGAGGTTTAAAAAATATTTTGCACTTTTCTCTCCTAACACGCTCTTTATGCTAACTTACAAGTATGCTTGATCCTACTTCATAAGCTCATTAGTGATGGTGACTTCCATCTTTTACTGTTTCTGAATATTTAAAAAAATAATAATTTTGAATTCTATCATTTTAATTTTATTTATTTATTTTGAGAGAGAGACAGCACGAGCAGGGGAGGAGCAGAGAGAGAATCCCAAGCAAGCTCCACACTGCCCGCACAGAGCCCAACGCGGGGCTCGAAGTCACAAACTGCAAGATCATGACCTGAGCCAAAATCAAGAGTTGGATGCTTAACCAACTGAGTCGCTCAGGCACCCCTGAATTTTAAATTTTAAACTGAAAATTCTATTCCCTTTCCACACACCCAGCACTTGGATGTAGATTCTTTCTCAACAGTGTTCCCACTACGCTCTTCTGAGTTGCCTTCTGTTTTTCCAATGAAGACTTGATATTGACCAATTCTGTTCAATGGGTGGAGGCATACACTGTTTCAAGAAGGACATTTTAGTATTTCAAAGCCTCTTAAGGGTGTTCCACCAAGAGTAGCTCAATGTGACAGATAAAAGCAAATAGTGCCAAAGTATCCACAAACTTTCTCTTATAACTTTTCATTCTCAGAATAGAACTGAGTTTTCCAGGAATATTCAGTTGGGATAACTTAGATGTATGTCAGCCCAGCTACCCTGTTTGAAGGCTATCTTTTTCAGCTATCCAGGGAAACATATTTTTGTTTGTGAAGTGGATAAAGTTTCAAGTGTAAAACTCATTCATGGACAACTATCTCCTGGAAGTTATAAACATTTTTTTTTTTAGTTGTTTGTTTACTTGTTCCTAAAGATAATTTGGCAAAGAAGAAGCTAGCTCACTTTAGGACCTGAAGTGTCGTGTGGGTAGCTTGGCTTTATTTGCATAATGTTAATATTCCACAGAACTCTCTGGTCCCAAAGCAGTAGAAAAAATAAGATGTGTTAACAAACCGGCACAGACTAACAGTAACCAGAATCAAGGATTGTGACTTTGATTATGAAAAGGGACAGCCAAGAAGTTAATGAATCAGCTATCTCAGAATACGGTCAGCACTGTCCAGGTCAACAGACCAATATTTGTCAAGAAATTGCTTTGTAATCACAATAATATATATTCTCATCTGAAAACTGGGTGTGGGGTTAGACTAACTGTTCCCTGAAGCTCTTCCAGTCATAATAGTCTATTATTCCATGATTTCACAATATCTTTGAGGTAGAGCTGATTATCATCCAAACTGCCTTTGAAGATCTATTATCCTAGATATTGTATGGGTTTCCAAAGTAGGATCCAGAGGACCAGTTCTAGGTCTATCTACTTAGTCAGGGTTTTACTACTACAACTACAAGTAATTTCAGTTTTATCAGAAGTCTTAAAATCTCTATGAAATGTGCCACTAATCCATAAGCAATCAACAAGTACTGGAGAAACACATTTATTAAAGAACAATTACTTGGCTTGTAAAGTCATTCATATGGCTCTGGCTTGCTAGACAATGATGGTTAAAAAAAAAAAAAAGCTTATAAAAATGGAGAGAAGGAAGCTCAAAAAGGAACTAATTGAAAATGTCCAAGTGCAGACCAACCCCCTGGCAAAAAACCACTTATGTACTGTGATTTATGGAGATCTGGGAAAAGGCAACCATACCAAAATCACTACCTACCCTAATCAGCCCTCCATGGACTTTAAATTCTTCCATTTCTCGTTCTTCCCTTGATCCTGCTTCTTGAATTAGATATTTATGAAAACTTTGAAATATTATCAACCATCACCACCTTAACAGAAATTATGTGTTTTTTTAAATTCTTTTATTTATATTTTAGTTAGTTAATATATAGTGCAATAGTGGTTTCAGAAGTAGAATTCAGTGATTCATCACTTATATACAGCGCCCAGTGCTCATCACAAGTGCCCTCCTTAGTACGCTTCACCCATCTAGCCCACCTCCCACCCACCTCCCTCCATCAACCCATAGTTTGTTCTCTATCATTAAGAGTCTCTTGTGGTTTGTTTCCCTCTCTTCTCTTTTTGCCCCCCTTCCCCTATAAGGAATCAAGGAATCTATCCCATTTACAATTGCACCAAAAATGGTAAGATACCTAGGAATAAACCTAACTAAAGAGACAAAAGATCTGTACTCTGAAAACAATAGAAGACTTTTGAAAGATATTGAAGAGGACACAAAAAGATGGAAAAACATTCCATGCTCATGGATTGGAAGAACAAACATTGTTAAAATGTCTATAGTACCCAAAGCAATCTATAGATTTGACACTATCCTATGAAAATACTATGAGAGCTAAATGAAACAATCTTAACACATGTATGGAACTACAGAAGACCCCAAACAGCCAAAGCAATCCTAAAAAAAAAAAAAAAAAAAAAAAAAAAACTGAACTGGAAGCATCAGAAATTATGTTTTATCAGATGAGCTGTTCATACATTCAGCAGGAGTCTATGAGAGGAGAATACAAAACAGTAAATGTTAGAATGGAGGAAGAATTAATCTAAGTCTAGAGCCTGTAAAGGGTAGGAAAGATGGAGTGGCATGGTGAGGAATCTTATGATTCTAAATAAAGGGAGGGGCGCCTGGATGGCTCAGTCGGTTGAGCGTCTGACTTTGGCTCCGGTCATGATCTCACGGTTTGTGGGTTCGAGCCCCGCAACGGGCTCTGTGCTGACAGCTCAGAGCCTGGAGCCTGCTTCAGATTCTGTGTCTTCCTCTCTCTCTCTGCCCCTCCCCTGCTCACACTTTGTCTCTGTCTGTCTCAAAAAATAAACATTAAAGGGGCGCCTGGGTGGCTAAGTCGGTTGAGCGTCCGACTTCAGCTCAGGTCACGATCTCGCGGTCCGTGAGTTCGAGCCCCGCGTCGGGCTCTGGGCTGATGGCTCAGAGCCTGGAGCCTGCTTCCGATTCTGTGTCTCCCTCTCTCTCTGCCCCTGCCCCGTTCATGCTCTCTCTGTCTCAAAAAAAAAAAAAAAAAAAAAAAAAAAAGTTAAAAAAAAATAATAAAATAAAATAAACATTAAAAAAAGTTAAAATAAATAAAATAAAGGGAGAGAAGTAGAACAAGTTTAGGGGTAGAGAGAGATAGAAGGAAACTAACATTGGATGCATAACTACCGTGTGCTAGGCACACTTCTAGACACTTGACATTTATTTTCTCATTTTATCCTCAGAATAACCTACTGGTTAGATATTATTAATCCCATTGCAATATTATTATAGTAGCTATATTATTTTACAACTAATAAAACGATAGACTCAAAGGAGATAATAAATTTGTCCAAGTTTATAGAGCCAACAAATGGCAAAATCTGGATGTAAACACATATCTCTTTGACTCCAGAGCCTGGCATGTTTCTCTCTACTGTAAACCTGTCTGTAAGACTTGTGCTCCCCACATACATTGTTACTTACAGTGTGGGCCCTGAGGAAGAAAAGGAATGGTAACACCGAAAGCCACATTCACCTCCTTCCCAATTTTGCTTTAAACCCATGTTTTTCGATTTGCTTTTAGTCATGAAAACGTGTCTTCAAGATAAATAATTTTAAACAAAACCCAATCCACCTACCATGGCCCCAAGGCCTCTTCATGGAATGACATGGAAGCTTCAAAACCATTGCAAAAAAAAATAGAAAGAAATACTCAACACATAAGTGTATATGAATGGCCACTAAGCACATGAAAAGTTGCTAGAAGTCATTAGTCATCAGGAAAATGCATATTAAAACAACAATGTATAACCACTACATACGTGTTTGAAAAGCTAAAATTCTAAAAACTAGGTTAACCAAAATATTAAGCAACTGGAACCCTTAAATGTTGATGACGGGAATGCAAAAACAGTAGGACCACTTTGGAGAACAGTTTGGCATTTTCCTATAAAGTTAAAACATATCATTACCACACAAGGTACAGTCATTTCTCTCCTAAGTACTTATCCAAGAGAAATGAAAATATATATCCACACAAAGAATTGTCCATGAATGTTCATAGCATCTTTAGTCATAGAGCCTGTAACTGGAAACAGCCCAATTGTTCACAAACAAGTTAGCAGGTAAAGAAATTGTGGTATTCCAAGGGTGCCTGGGGGGGGGGGGGGGGGCTCAGTTGGTTCAGTGTCTGACTTCAGCCTAGGTCACGATCTCGCCGTTCCCGAGTTCGAGCCCCACATCAGGCTCTGTGCTGACAGCTAGGAGCCTGGAGCCTGTTTGAGATTCTACGTCTCCCTTTCTCTCTCTGCCCTTCCCCCACTCACACTTTGTCTGTCTCTCTCAAAAACAGACATTAAAAAAAAAAAAAAAGAAAAATTGTGGTATTCCAAACAGTGAAATATGAATATGAAAAGGAAAAATTACTGAGACACTCAACAACATGAATGTGTCTTAAAAACATACTGGGTGATAGAAAGCAGACACAAAAAGAGTATACTGTGATTCCACTTATATGAAGTTCCGGAAAAGACAAATCTAATCTACAGTGATTGAAAGCAGATTAATGGTTATGTAAAGTTGGGCTGTGGGCTGGAGAAGGACTGTGGAGGAAAGACTGTGTTTTGGGCTGACAATGGTATTCTATATCTCAGTTGCGCGATGGTTTTTTTGTGGCAGAAATCCACCAGTTCCAAACTCAAGGAACTGTACGCTTATACAATGTGTGCATTTTTACCTCAATAATGTTGGCTTGTTTAAAAATACCACTATAATTACCAAAGAATTGCTGAGAAAGATCTGGGCACGATTACATAATCACCCAGGTGACATTTCGGTCCTTTCTTCTTATTGAATATTTTACTTCTTCCAGTCACTAACTCAGCTCTGCTCTCTTCTACAACCCCATGAAAGATGGTAACTCCATCTGTCCTGCAAACTTTCAGCCGACTTCATTACAAAAATACCCCAGGACCAAAGCCAGAGCTAATGAGCATCTTAGACCATTTGGAAGAAGAAAGGCTATTTTTTGGCTGAGGATAATTGAGCTTCACTTCAAATCAGAATCTAAGCTATTATTTTCTCTGTACCGAATCCAAATCACTGAGATTCCTGAAGTTTGTCCATGGTTATTGTCCACCTGATGCCAAAATATTCTGATGAAAAGCGAAACATTCAGCCAGTTGTGTGAATTCTTTGTCCTGAAATCTAAAAGCTCAGCCATCTGGCAGGATAGCAGAACAGCTGAACAGTCAACTGATGCTCCTGCTGTAGATTGAGAGGCCACAAGAATTGTGCAGATAAGATCTCCTGCAAAAATCAAAATGCAAAGACCCAATGCCAATGTCCCTCATTATTGATAAAGTGGGATCCACAGCATTAAAATCATGGAAGTTTGGAGTGAAAAGGAATCCTGTCCAACTGCCTCTGTTTACAGATAAAGAAATTGAGGCAGCTCGTATCCATCGTTTCAAACCTTGACCAAATGCCCTCTCCTCTGGGGAACTTTTCTTCACTTCCCCCAGGCTGCTATCTGCTCTGGCTCCCACAGCTAACTACCAGCACTCACCCCCTCACATCCAATTTATCTGCTTGTGCATCTGTTTCCTCCACTTACACTGTAAAACTACCGAAGACTAGGGCCAACAGCTCTGTACCCTAAAATTCTAGCCCAAAGAATGTTCTCAAAGAAGGACTGTTGGATGAGCTTGGGGTGAGAATCTGAATCAATGTGCACTCCAAATACATTCTTTCTCCACACCTATGTTGAAATGGTAGTAGCGAAATTCAACAGAAATTCTAGACGTACAATTTGTCCTAAGCACTAAAATCTGAGGTTTCGCGTTCTTCAGACAAGAAGAACACCAGTAAAGCAAACTGTGATGAGCCAACACAGTTCCTGGTATATAATATGAATATTGTAATTTAGAGAAATTAAAACACAATAATAAACATTTGCTGTGTTGATATCAACTTACACATAATAGTGATAGCAACTAACGTGTGAGTATTTACCATATACAAGGCGCTATTCTGAGAAATATATGTTTAACATAATTGTATTTTATGTTTATCACTGAAACTACATAGAACTTGAGGTTACATTTTTAGACTGATCCTTACATCTCCTCTACCTGTGGATAAATGAAAACAAAAAAGATGTATGTTAACTAATTATTATTGCAGTCATCATTTTGATAACTTAACATTGATAAGTTTGATAACATAACAACATAGTATGTTAACTATGACTTATTGCAGTCATCATTTTGAAATATATACCAAATCATTATACGCCTTAAACATATACGATAACATATATAAATCACAGTACATCTTAAATTTATACAATCCTCCGTGTCAACTATATTGCTTCTTTTTAAAAAAGTTTTTAATGCTTATTTATTTTTTGAGAGAGAGAGGGAGACAGAGCATGAGCAGGGGAGGGGCAGAGAGAGAGAGGGAGACACAGAATCGGAAGCAGGCTCCAGGCTCTGAGCTGTCAGCACAGAGCTCAACGTGGGGCTTGAACTCATGGACTGTGAGATCATGACCTGGCCGAAGTCAGACGCTTAACTGACTCAGCCACCCAGGTGCCCCAACTATATTTCAAAAAGACTGAGAAAATAAATAAAATGAACTAATAAGCCAAAAAATTTAAAAAGAAAAAGAAAACAAGTAAATTTTTTTAAATGGCAGTTGTCAAACTTTCCCTAGTAATCTTTGTTTTCAGATTTCATGCCCACAGCCTATCATAACTTTCCATTTTTAAAAATTAGACTTACTTAAAAAACTGAAAATATTCTTTAGACGTCAAATTACTCTTCAATAATGACATTTTGATTAACAGTGTAAGGAACTAAAAGCATGAGGGTTACATTTCTTTCAGTGAAAACATGCACTTTGAAATCCTGAAGAACTGAGCTTAGGGTGAATTTATATGAGGCAAGTGTTCTCAAACTTTGGCCCAAAATATTTTCCCTCTCTGTTGTCTGTCACCATGGAGCTGGAGAAGATTCTCGGTAGATAAGGCAAAGTAGGAACCTGACAAAATGAAATCCGGTCAGGAGGGCTGGACTGGAAATTTCCATAAAAAATGAAAAAGAAAAACAAAGGAATTGGTTGACCCTTTCCATGAAAAGTTTAAATTCAACTGAATGTGTTCAATAGTAAGCCCTTTGGCAAACAAAATTAATGAAGATTCTTTTTTTTTTTTAATTAAAAAAATACATGTATCCAAGCATTTTCAAGGTAGCATCTACTCATTAAATTCTTAATATTTCCAACCATAAAAGAAAAAGAGTCTTGTGTTTCTCTGAGCCACTCAGAGTACTGGAATAAGATCTTGGACACAAGATCTGGTACACAAGACTGAAAAATGAGTGTTTATTGAGTGAATGAACGAATGAATGAATTCAAATGATTCTTTTCACTTTTTTCCAGCCACCTTTCCACATCTACACTAAGTCCTAAGAGACTATTTCTCACACAAAGAGTCCCTGTGACTCTGTTCAAGCCACTCCCGGTCTCAAGCAAGCATCTCAGAGCCTGCCCTCTCTTCCCTTCATGACCCACCTCGTCCTTGACCCCTCAGAGCCCCAGTTGCTCCTGTTGAACATGGTCTTTATTCCCACCACAGGAAGACCATTCCAGGGAACCACAGTCTCAGTTCAGGGCTTCATTTCATTTCCAATTTGTATTACAACAGTACCTGTAATGCCCTTCTTCTGTTGAAGGGTATTGAGAAGACATTCAAGATAATTGGGGGGGGGGGCGCGGGGCAGGGGCAGGTAGGATTTTAAAGAGTTTTAAAGGATTTAAAGAGTTTCACCTCTTTCCCAACTGAGAGTCCAAACTCATGAAGAATGTAAAACCTCAGAGGAATGCTCTTAAAACAGAGAAAAAATAATTTTCCTATTGTGGGAAATGAAAGAAAACTTTATAATATAGAAAGAGAAAAACATACCTGTGTTTGCACTCGATCGATAGGAGTTCAAATCCTAGCTATGCTCCTGTCTGGTAATTCGACTTTGGACACTTCATAGAGCCTTGATCTCTCACATACAAGATGAATGTCACAGAGCCACTGAAGGACTGAATGAGATTACTAATTGAACGAAAGCAGAGGCACATAATGAGCATTCAGGAAATGTTAATTGACCTACGACACAGATGGTTTAAGAAGCAAAAGAAACAACCATTAAAACTATAAACCCTAAACTCTATGATCTCTGGTTGACTTTTGAGGGTATGCCTCAAGAAGCAATTTTATTTTCCTCCTCAGTAATGCATTGTCAGATCTATAATCAAGACAATGGCTGGTAAAGAGTAGCTCTTACTTGGGGACCATAGAAGGCTACATAGAAGTGCAATATGGATTGTTTTTAGGGCAGAAAACAGTCACAACATAGAGAAATAACTCACCTGTTTTATAGCAAAGTCCAAAATAGTCACACTACATTTCTGGAAATTCAAGGGTGCGTGCGTGGGTGTGTGTGTGTGTGTGTGTGTGTGTGTGTGTGTGTGAAAGAGATAGAGAGAAGGGGGGTGCAACTATTCAAAGTTACCCTTAGACTATACTCCCCAGAGATGTGGAGGCCATGACCAAAACACTCCGAGAAATCACAGAAGTTTACATTTTCAGAGCAATTAGAGAACTGTCGAGGATAATTTTGTCTTACACTCTGATTTTAGAACCTAATCCCTGAAATAAAATCAGATCCCACTTCCTAGTGAAAATATGGATTCCCACAGTAAAATACAAACATTTGCCATTCACACGCTACTTGTAGATTTTTCCCTGATTTTTGTCTTTGTTTTAGTAGTATCGTTTGATTTATCTGAAGACCAAAATTCCGTTCAATCTTTTTAATTGACATATTGTGGTATGTCTTTAGCCTTCTGATGTGTGGCTAATTTTAAGCTGCCCAAGTCCAAATGCTAAATCGTTATTGCCACAAACTAAGACCATTCGTTAAATGACAAAGAGAGGGTCAAAATAGCTTGACTTTGTGAATCTTGGTGCAGCATTGTTTCTCTGGTCTATAACATCTACTGCTGGGAAGCCTAAAGTTGTCCTCCTGTCTATGTTGAAGATGACCATATTGTTTGTGTGTGATTTTTCAGGATGTTGTATGCCTCCTCCTAGATCAAGAAAGACAAAGAGGATTTCAAGCTAGTTTTTTTTTTTTAATGTTTATTTTTGTGAGAGAGAGAGACAGAGCATGAGTGGGGGAGGGGCAGAGAGAGAGAAAGACACAGAATCTGAAACAGGCTCCAGGCTCTGAGCTGTCAGCACAGAGCCTATGGGGGGGCTCGAACTCACAGACTGCAAGGTCATGACCTGAGTTGAAATCAAATGGTTACCCAACTGAGCCACCCAGGTGCTCCATGAAGCTAGTTAATTTTAGTGTTGCTTTTTATCATGGTGGAGGCCCATGAGGTGACCATGAATCTTAGAGCACTCCCCACTCTCCACCAGAAAAGATTTTTTTCATTGTCCGTCACTTATCCACAAACCTGATTTCTTAAAGGGAATTTGATCACTAGCAATATACATAAAATATACCTTAACCATTTTCTCAACACCCAGAAATTAAATATAATCAGATACAATAACATCTTTACCTAATGATGACACTTTCTATATAAAAAAGTGTCATTGGGTAAAATTATACAACCCATCAATTTCAAGCATCTAGGGAAATTGAGTCCCTGAATAAAAATCACTATGGAGGCATACAAAAGTCGGGGCAATTCTCGTTAAAAGATCATCCTACAATTTTTGGTGCTTCTTCCTATAACCTGAAGAAAAAAATCACAGAAAGGCAGAGATGTGACAGCAAAATATTTGTACTCTGCTCTCTGCAGCGGGAAAGAGAAAGCCGTGTTACTTCTCCTTCCCTGAATCAACCGTTGTAGCACATCTCCAGGCAACCTCCTCAGGCTGGCTTAGTACCTTCCATGGGTGTCTTTAATGGAGATTCATTATGAAGCTGAGAAAAGGTCAGCCCCTACAGAGACACGCCTAGAAAGAAACTCAGTCAGCCCATACTACCAAAGGAAGTGAAAGTAGATGGCAATCACACTAAGTTGTGTCGCTCCAGCTTCTTGAATTGGTCACATCGCTGTTCACAGCCAAACTTCCTGGAAGAGCTGGTTTACCATGACAGTGACCTATTTCTCAACGTGCATCAACCTGTTTACACCTGTGGTATCTCCAACCCCACCATTGTACAAATTCTGCATTTTAACAAGTAAACTTCAAAACGGGTTGGGGAGTGGGTGCCTGGGTGACTCAGTCAGTTCAGCGTCTTGAGATTTCGGCTGAAGTCGTGATCCCGCAGTTCGTGAGGTCGAACCCCGCGTTGGGCTCTGTGCTGGCGGCACGGAGCCTGCTTGGGATTCTCCCTCTCCCTCTCTCTCTGCCCCTCCCCGCTCTCAAAAATAAATAAATAAACAAAAAAAAACCCAAATTCTGCATTTTATAGATATGAATAATCTACACGTCGTCAAAAGGAAGCTTCTGCCTCTCCATCTCTCCATGGTTGACCTTCTTCTCTTTCTGGAAAACCTCTGCTGGCTTGGTTGCTGGGCATTCTGCCATCCTGATTTTGCTTCTTGGACTGCTCCCACTCTTTCTGCCTTTCCTCTTCCAACCCCAAGAAGTGCTGGTCCCTGAAGGAATGCTCTTTGCCCTTCTCTCTATTTCCATGCATCCTTGGCTACTTCAGTCATGCTCAAGGTTTCAAGCCCATGGATGCATGTGCATGGCTCCCAAACCTCCCAAGTCTCTAGCCCCGGCTTCTCTCAAAAGTTCCCATACTGACCTTCCAAATGCTTTCTGGATATCATGTCAACAACTCCAACTCAAAACGCACAATGCAGTAAATCTTTTCCAGGACTTACTACCCGTTTTTATTATTTGCACTTCCAGCCTCTCAGTTATGCAGATTCAAAACCTTGGAGTCATTCTCCACCCCACTCTCTTCTTCATTTTCCAACTGTCAGCTAGGTGCAAGACCTTGTCCATTTCAAGTCCTCAGAGTTTCCAGCTTCTGTGTCTCCACTGTACCCGCCATTGGCCCAGTCCAGACACTTCTCTCCTGCCACCAGGAATCCTGTTTTCTTTACCTCCCTCTTCTATTTTCTTCAGTTTATCTTATAGGATGGGAAAAATCGTAATGATGACATCGTAATCATGATGACAAAAACTGAGTCTTTATCATTGTACAACCAGTGCCTAGCAGGCTCCATCCTAAATATTAATATTTTTAATTTGTGTAAGTGCAGCTCTGATCATGTGATCTTTTCTTTTTCTCTGGCCTTCAGTGTTTTCCCAATTAAAGAAACACTCTTTTGGATAAATACTGACCATGTTAACGGAAAGAGATCTCAGAGAGTGACTGGTGACCTAAAGTAAGGTAGAAAAGCTAGGGTTCTACCTATGAAACCTATAAAGTATGTTAGGAGACAGATTTTTGAGGAAGGATCATGTGTTTGGGTTTTGACCTCAGGAATTTGAAATGCTTATGGGATATTGGATGGAGACAGCCACAGGCATTGGTACTCAAGAGAAAGATCTAGGCTAGATCTGAAGGATTTAGAGATAGAAAGATAGCTCAACATGCTGTTGAGTGTTTCCCCTCTGGAGCCAGACTGCTGGGTTCAGATCGCATTTCTCCTGCTAACTATAACTAGCTCTGAGAACCTCTCAATGTTCTTAACTTCTCTGTGCCTCCCTTTCCTCATTTTTAAAATGGCTTTAAAACCTCTATCTTTTAATTTGTCATAAGAATTAAATATCATGAGAACAGTGCCTGGCATATAGTAAGCACTAGATAGGTGTTTGTTATAATTATTTACATAATAATTGAAGATTTGAGCATGAATGAGATCACCCAAAGAGAAAATATGAAAGAAGGAAAGAAAGAAAGAAAGAAAGAAAGAGAAGAAAGAAAGAAAGGGAAGAAAGAAAGAAAAGAAAGAAAGAAAGAAAGAAAGAAAGGGAAGAAAGAAAGAAAGGGAAGAAAGAAAGAAAGAAAGAAGAAAAAAAGAAAGAAAGAAAAAGAAAAGAAGAAGAAGACAAGAACATGATGAGAGACTGTCCTGAGGGATTCTGGCCCAAACTAGGTACTAACTACAAAAATGATAATACATAGTTCTGACCTTCGTGAGGTTTATGATCCCACGGGAAAGGGCATAGCTTCTGTAGCTGAGACATGAGGACCATGTAATGAGAAAACAAAAAGGAGAAAACTTTGAAAAAGAAACAAAATCTCTCTATTCAAGTACAATGTCCAGTTCTTGGGCAGAAGTTCTAAGTGAAAAAGGGAAAACAAGAGGAGAGAGAAAACGTTCCTTCCATGTCAGGGCTCAGAATATAAAAATGATAATCGGTGTTGGTTTCTTCATCATCTGGAGCCCCAGCCTAGAACAGAACCTCCAGCATTTACCCACAAAGGTCCTCGCCTGGAACCTAGGAGCGTCAGTGCCAGGAGCATGCTGTACTGGGGACAGCAGTGGGGGACTGGCGGGGGGAAGGTGCTGTCCGAGACCCACTCTGGTGCTGGAGCTAGGTTGAAACATGCAAAACAAACTAACTAACTAACTAACGGCCAAAGCCAGTAAGCTGCGCACAGGACAATACATTGAATCCTGCTTGAATATTTCCCTCCTCCTATTTATAGCTTCTTCGCCTTTATTAAAGTTTCCAGTGATGTCACATTACACTGCTTTGGGGGAATGTGTTTACTTCTGCCAGCTCAGATCCATCCCCCCGCAAAGAGCAGTAACTACCGGGGTTTGGCCGAGAAAAAAGAAGCTACTTCCTGGCAAGGTTTGTGGGGCCAGCAAATGGAGCACCAGTGACTCAGAGCAGGGAAGGTCACGATGAGAAGTCCTTCCAGGTCTTTTGTTTTCGCTAAGCCATGGCAGAGCCCTCCATGACTGTACCCACCATGGAGATCCTGAACCAAATGTTAGGAAAGCTGAGTTGTGATCCCAGCTCCGATCCTGTCTCCCTCAAAGACTTTGAACAAGTCAGTTAACCACTGTGGGCCTTAATTTCCTCACCCTTAAACAGAAGGGTTGGGTTAGATGGTGTAGAAGGAAACTTCCAACATTCTGTATCTCTCTAATGTCATCGTGCCCTGCATTCATCTGATGCGCGAGGTTTTGCTGCAACGGAAAAAAAAAACCCCAACTTCTCAATACTTAACATAGCTTATATGACTTTTTTAAGTATTTATTTATTAATCTTGAGAGAGAGAGAGTGAGTGTGGGCAGGGGAGGGGGAGAGAGAGAGGGAGTATCCCAAGCAGGCTCCACGCTGTCAGCACAGAGCCTGATGCAGGACTCGATCTCATGAACCGCGAGATCATGACCTGAGCCAAAACCAAGAGTCAGACACTCAACCGACTGAGCCACCCAGACGCCCCTCCCATGGCTTGTATGATTACTACCTCACACAAAGTCAGCTGCAGGTTTGGGCAACTCTCCAGAGCAATTGCCTTCCACGAATTACTCTTCCAGGCTGATTCATGCTCCAACTATTATTTATACCACCTGGAACATATGGTCTCACTAGTTTCATGCAAGGAAGGAAGGTACTAGAGAATCATACCTGGGCTTTTCACTGACTCTGCTGACATGTGACATACATCACTTTCACTCAGTTTACATTGACCAGAATGAGTCATATCCTTGACCTGCTGTTAGAAGAGGAAGGGCCCGAGAAGGGGTTGAGAAGTGGAAATTTTCCACGTTCTCAGAAGGAGAGAAGAGCTGGATGTTGGTGCCTGCTAGTAACATCTACACACAGCTCCCCATCGAAGACAAAGACTTGTTATTTTTCCAGTTGCTTCACATGCACTCAGTTCTGACAGTGTTTCGAGGTCAATAGAGAAGATGTTACTATCTTCCTTTTACCAAGGAGGAAACCCAGAGAGGCTGGGCAACAAATATAATGTCGCAAAGCTGCCTAATGTCTGGGATGGCGCTGGATTCCAAGCCTCACGCTCTCTGCTTCCTGCTGGCTTGAAGAATCGCAGATTTATATCAAATGACTGGATTGGAATCCTGATCCTTTATTACACTGGCCAGCAATTACCTTCTCCGAGCCTCGACTTTCATACCTACATTAACAGCAGCGGAGATCTAGTTCAGAGTTTGCTTGAGAGGATCAAGTAAGATAATCAAAGGGAAAGCACCTATCACAGAACAAGGCAAATACTGAGTAAACAATACGTTCTGTCCTTTTAAGTACACCACAGCGTCCTCAAATGTTTCAAAGACATAAACTATGTATTCTCACATCCAGAGAGCCCTGCACACAGGAAGATTCCACTAATGTTATAAGTTAACCAGAAACAGCGTTCTTTTTATCGGAAATCATCTCTGGGAAGACTCTGACCACTTTGGTGCCTAAGCAGATGTTGTGTTTTCCCAGCACCTGGTGACGTGCCCAGAATGGAGTAGTAGGCGCTCAAAGCACTGGGTGACACGTGTGCTTGACATGTAATACGTGCTTCATAAGTATTATGCATCGTGGTTTCTCCTTCCTTTTTGTCCTTTTCATTCTTTTTATGGAATGGTGGGTAGCAAGAGAGGAAAAGGAGGGAGGCTGGGGAAAGAGACGCTGCGGACTGAATATTTGTGTGCCCCGCCCCCAAATCCACATGTGGAAATCTACCCCCCCCCATATGACGGTATTAGGAGGTGGGGCTTTGGGGAGGTGATTCGGTCATGAGGGTGGGGTCCTCATGAATGAGATTAGTACCCTCAAAAGAAGAAGCCAGAGAGTTAGCTTCCTCTTTTTCTGTCCTGTGAGGATACAAGAAGTCAGCCATCCACACACCAGAAGGGGATTGTCACCAGAATCCGATCACACTGGAAGCCTGATCACAGACCGCCAGCCTCCAGAACTATGAGAAATACATTTCTGTTGTCTATAAGCCACCCAGTCTATGATATTTTGTTATAGCAGCTGGAACAGACGAAGACAACGGAGAAAACGCCATTCACCATCTTTGAACAGGGGGTGGAAAACCAGTAGGGACAGAAAAGGGTATGGCTATTGATGTGAAGAATTCTTTTTTTTTTTTTAATTAAAAAATTTTTTTTAATGTTTATTTATTTTGGAGAGACAGAGACAGAGTGCAAAAGGGGGAGGGGCAGAGGGGGGGAGACCCAGAATCCGAAGCAGACTCCAGGCCCCAAGCTGTCAGCGCAGAGCCCGACGCGGGGCTCAAATTCACAAACCGCGAGATCATGACCTGAGCCGAAGTCGGGGGCTCAACTGACCCAGACACCCAAGCGCCCCGATGTAACGAATTCTTTACGTTCCTTAGCAAGAAAATACAAGTTAAGAAAAGAAATCCCTAGAGCTGGGAGAACAAAATTTCAGCCCTATGGTGAAGGGGGCAGGAAAGGAGCAAAGAGAAGGAAGAAAAGGTTGTGCAGGACAAAAGGACAATGTTGTCCCTGCCTCCCCTCCTCCACGCCATGAATGGAGGCTACTGTGGCTTGAAGCTCTTCGTTGCCTGTGTCAAGGACCAAATCCCAACTTCCTAAAGTTGCTCTAATGATCCAGTGCCATGGGGCCACGGGCTCCTCCTTCAAACAAGTGACCTTGGCTGGTTATCTCCATGGTAACAGCTCACATCCCAAACTGTTCCTTCCTGTGTGGGAAGAAACATTTCAGAAATGGAGAAAGGCAAAACCAAACAGTAGCTTTTTTCTCTTATGACCCTTCTTCTTTGGCAAGTCGTATCCTTTTCCTGACCATTGCAGTCTCCTGAGGAAACCGTGCACAAAAGAGGCAGTTCAGTGACTTTATCTGCAGATGTGCATCCAGGACACAATTTAAAAAGTAGAAGCCGGGAGTGGCTTTTCCTTCAGTTTCATACAGCACTTGGTATTTTTCACCACCCCCCCCCGCGCCCCCAAAGGGAAAGGGCAGTATGTCCTCCTCGTGGTGGAAGAGAGGGACGGCAGGTCAGAGAGGTGGGGTGCTTTCCGCACAGCCGCGGAGCAACAGAGCCACGGAGTTAGGCTAGAAAGCCAGACATAACAAGACTGAGCCTCTGCTGTAGCCCCCTTCACACCCCGCCTGCCTGCGGTCCAGCCCCTGCCTGAGCGGCCAGCCTGGTCAACGAGCTGACCTATCTCCCTCCAGCCCTAGACTCTGCCTCCTGTCCCATAAAGCCATGACACTCCCGTTGATTTTCTCCAACAGGATGCCTAGATGTGGGGCAACTGCGTTGTAAGCTCACTGTTCTGTCTGTTCCACAGCGTCTATGATCAGAGTGACGTTTTACAGGATGGTAACTGACTCTTCCTCAGCTGAACCCCGGAAGCGCCTGCCTGAACACAAAACCCTCCAGTTGTGGATCTCAAATGTACGATGGGGTCTACTTTCCAACCAGAATCACAAGCCAAGAGCACTCTTTCCCTGGCCCGATTTCAGCCTTTCCCGGTAGTTTTGATCCCATGATTCTGTCTGTGAAAGAAAACTTTTTCTCTGCAGCATCCCTGCCTGACTTTGACGTACAAAGGTGTAATTAGAACAGCATGGAGTTAGAACTCATCCCTAACATTTCAGTGCTTTAAAATATGTTTCTAATATCCTAGGTGCATAGGGCCAAATTCTCTTCTCAGTTTTTCACATGCATGAGTAAATCCACACAGACTAAACCCCTTGGGCCTTAGGTTTTGCTTAGAAGTTCTTCTTCTTTTTTTTTTTTTTTAAAGAAAACAAATATTCCATTAAAACGACATAGTGTACTCTTCATATTTTTAGGACAATTAGAGTTTAGAATTCCCTCTTCTTCCGCCCCTGGTTAAAAAGGAAAAAAAAATCTTAACTCTTTCTTCACCAAGAATGACATGAAGCCAGGATTAATTGAAAGGCTTTCTTTTCAGATAATGTTCTCATGTTATGTTGTCAAAATACCAACTGGTGACTTGAGATCCTTGATGCGCTTTGGGAAGAATCCAGGCTGTCCTTTTGCCAGATAAATACTTTAGGGAGACAGTTATTTGTGAACCTAATGGAAACATTTACTTGAAACAGAAAAGCTAAACTCACAGGAAACAGCGAAACATAAAAGTAAGGCCCCTCTCTACCATCTGCTTGTCTCAAAATGGGTCACCGGTTTTGGTCATTTTTCTTTAGGACTTCCGACTGTGGAAACAGCATCATAAAGGAGAGATCGCAGCATCCTGGCCCCTGGCCGGGCCTCGGCCCGTGCGCTGGCGCGAAATCAACACCAAGTGGGAGGAGCTAGACAGTCAAGTGCCTGGGACCGGAAGGAGCGCCAAGGCCGACCCACCGCGTGGGCGCTTCGCTTTGCCCCTAAGCCTATGTTGCCGCGTGTGCTGCAACTCACTGCCCCTTCGTCTGTGCTGCCGTGGCCACTTGTGGATGATATTTGAGTAGCCAACATGCAAAGCCAATGTTTTCCGGCGACCAAATTTGGAGCAACATCTTTACAGCAATTGCCATGTCACAGGCGTGTTCAAATTCAAGGGTCCCACAGCCCCCAAATTTAAAATGAGAGGTGGATGCAGCATCCATCTACACTTTTGTTTTGTTTTGTTTTGTTTTGTTCATTGCAAAGCATATCAAAGGATGGGGAAGCCCAGCCCCGCTCACTCCATGATTCAGGCAGAAATAAGATACAACTTCGTGTGAGTCTGATTCTGAAGATGATCCGGATCCAGAGACCGCTTGGGAAATGGCTGGCAGGTCCTGAAACTAGGAATTATAGTGAAGAATCCAAGACAGAACCCATAATTTCGCAGGGAAAATGTGTTTTATTTAAATTAAAAAATAGTGTGAAAATTACAAACTGTTAAATACAGAAGACAATTTTATACAACTTAATAGAATAAGAAGGAAGTATATACATCACTTTTTTAATAGGCGCAGATAGACTTGCACCAAACTTCAGGATTAAGCAATGGAAAATGTGACCATGCACAAGTCCGTCGCAGTGAAGTTTCAGAATTCAAGTGATTCCAGGCAAGGAGCCAAACTTAACTTGGCTTCTTTCACCTTAAACAGCCCCCTTGGAGTAAATCCACGCTCACAATTTTAAAGTGAACGGCGGGCCCTTCCCGCCCCCCCCCCCCCAAACATAAATTTCCTCTAGCACTGTGTTAAGGCAAACTGATAAACCAGTTTCTCCACTGTTAACCCTTCCATGGGAACAGTGGTTATTGCTATCTCCAATCAAGGGAGAGTATGTCTTTAAAAAAAAAAAAAAAAAATCTTTTTCTTTTTTTCTTTTTTTTTGGTTTTACTAGAATTAAATTTGACCTTTTGGTGTGTTTCTCTTCCTGCTTGCCTTCAAGGGCCGAACGGCTCTGCTACAAAGCTACTGACCGCAGGAACACACGGAGACATTAGCAAGCATTCCTGAGCGTTTGCTTTTAGATTTCTCGTCTCTCGGCTGAAGTATTAACATTCTGCTACCCAGAGAACTTTGCAGAGTAGAATGTGGTATGTGCCTCCCTGGTTCACTCCTGGGAAAAACGACAGCCTGAACAGGGGGGGTGATATGCCCTGGATTTCCCAGTT
Organism: Panthera uncia; assembly: GCF_023721935.1. Classification (NCBI taxonomy): domain Eukaryota; kingdom Metazoa; phylum Chordata; class Mammalia; order Carnivora; family Felidae; genus Panthera; species Panthera uncia. The sequence goes on from NW_026057584.1 coordinate 15,142,014, forward strand.
ACGTGCGTTCTGGGTCTCCAACTGCTCCTTTAAATAACAGATCCATTCTCAGGCTGACTGGCCGAGTGGGAAATATTTTGTCCAAGCTTCCTCACACCAGGCCATACAGGATTTACCACAGAGTCTTAACATCCAAAGACATCCTCCCGGCCCCCTGGGGATCTCAATTCAGGAGCCTCATGAAGGCAGTGAGCCTCTTGATGACAAGCCCAGGACCACACAGCAGATCAGCGTCCGGGCTCGGGATCAGAAAACAGAACCCGGACCCCTGCTTTGTGCGACCTCCGCCTGACTATGCCCTTCGAGGCCCACGTTACGTCGACTCCCAGCTCCGAAAACGAGGCTGGGAAAAAAGCAGCAGCAGAGCTAACGGCTTGGCCTCGTTCAACCCCACCATCACCCCTTCTGGAAAGATCCAGAAGAGTCCCCTGCATGGCTATTCAGAGTGCAGGTTAGATTCTGGGGAAGCCTTTGCAACCAAGAAAATGTCCCACCAGCATGCGAGGCCGGATGGTCTGAGGTCAGAGTTCAAGGTCATAGGTTAGACAAAGGGTCAAAGTAGCAGATTACATTTTATAATCCCAGCCAAGGTTATCAGGCTTAAAGGTTGCTTTTTCTTTTTTCTTACAGTATGCAAATGAGCCAGGTTTCGCTCTCCAGCTTTCTGCTATCAAACAAAAGTCTTCCTTCAGACATCCCCCCTCTAACCTAAAAGACCTCCAAAATAAGTGCTGTACCCCACTACAGGGACACAGGAGAGGTACTTACAGCCAATCAGATCTAGAACAAAGCTCTAGGCAAATTAGCAGATCAAAACTAGTCCCTCAGCGTGTCCTGGGCGTTGGGCAGCCCTGGGAGGGGGGCAGACGCCGTAGGAGTTAGTTGCCCAGGGCATCCAGCGCGGAAACAAGGGCAAGCACGGCCACCTGCCGAATTCTGAACCGGAACCCCAGCCCCCAGGCCCCAAAGTCAGCGTACACACTGCACGTCTTCAGGGCTTTTCCGTGGCAGGTCTACACCGCAGGCCCGGCGGCGGCGTGGACAACTGGCTGCTCCCTCAGGCTGAGCCTTGGCCCCCCATTCAGGGGCTTGCCCAAGGTCTCTTTAAAGTGGCAGCGGCATGCACTGCAAAAGTGAAACCAGACACGGAAAGTGTCCGTCCCCTCTCTGAGAGTGCTGGCTGATGGGGGGCCCCGGGGGTGCTAGGAATTCTGATGGATGTTCTCCGAGGAGCCTTCGCTGCTTTCGTTGAGGAGCGTCTCCGAGGTCTCCCCCAGCTCATCGTCCGCCCCCTCCTCCTGGATGGTGAGGTGCACGTCCGGTGTGGAGGACTCGGAGCTCACGCTGTCGCCTTCCATGGAGCAGAGGGTACAAGACAGGGCGGGCGCCACACTCTCCTGCAGCATGTTTAGCATCATGGGCACCTGCACCGACCTCAGGCCCGACACCATGGGCAGCGGCTTCATGGCCTCCCCCCAGAGCCTCTCCTCATCCTTGTACAGCAGCAGCAGGCTGGACTTCTTCTCCCGCCTCTTAGATTTCATATAGCCCAGCATGATTCCGATCAAGAAGATGCCGTAGAAGGACATGACGACCAGAATGTAGAAGTACTCGTTGCCGTTGCTGCTCCCGCTGCCCGGCACGTGGGACACAAGGTGGCCGCTGGGGGCTGCGGTGCTGGGGTGCGTGCTGTTCAGAGGCTCCATCTCAGTATTGAAGCACCACTCAGCCAGGGTCTGGGGAGAAACCTGCAGGTTAGAACTCTCCCACGGGTCCACGGTGCAGGGAGGGGGGGTGAGCATAAGGTTTGTGGGATCGCAACGTCGTAAAAGCCTGTAACTGCACCGGGCAGTGGCGGTAAGAGGTCCCACAAACTAGTTGGCAGACGTTAGCAATGAAAGGTCAGAGTGGAGGGGGAAGATAGGGAGAAACGTGACCAGGGGTTTTCTTTTTGTAGTGTATACATGTCCTCATAATTGCATTTCCTAAAGTGAGCGTGTCAAAAGCATTGCCTTTTTTTTTTTTTTTGAAAAGCAAAAGGAAAAAGTATAAGACGAGGGGGCATAGAGGAAAATAAATAACATTTGAATCACTGGGAAGCTTTGTCAAACTGAGCGAAAGAAAGAAAGAAAGAAAGAAAGAAAAAGAAAGAGAAAAAAGCTAGCTTACATTTTCCTTCTCAGACCCAAACCTATTTTTAATTCAAACCCAAGTTTCCTTACAACAAAGAGAGGAAAGGAAAACTTCATCTGCTGGTTGCCAGAAACATCCTTGTTTCAAATGTTTCTGAAACAAAGTTGCATTGCTAACTTACCGAAGGCTGGCCAATTTCTTCCAAAGTCCGGAGTTGCTAAGTGGCCAAGCCCAAGAGCGTGCTTCCTCTGCGCGGGGCTCAGCTCAGCGCTCTGACACTCTGCTCCCGGGATATATAGTCAAGAAGTGCATCGTCACGTGTTCGGGGAGGAAGATTTACAACAGAGGTTGGTCGTGGCAGAATGAACAGTGCACTCAGAGCGGTGCAGTTCAGCTCACTGAACTGCACAGCTGTGCAAAGAAAGAGAGAGACGGGGAAGCAGGGATGGCTTCTCATCCCCCAGCCCAGAGCCAGAGTTTCCAGGTGGCCCTGAATATAGTGAAAGGGGAGGGGCGGGGGGAGAATGTGCCCACTGGGAACGGTTACCCCAAAGTCTGCGCTCATTGGAAATTAGTTAACTCCCTCTCGGGGAAAAACCATGATGCCTTCCACAGGTTTCCAGAGACAGTCAGACACCATCATCTGGATAAAGGACAGTTGGAATCAAGTGCAGGATTGACTGTCAAGAAACTGGGACTTACGTTTCTGTTCTTCCTAACGACGCAAACTCCATAAATCCTTCCCAAACCTTTCTGCACTTCAGATTCCTGGTCTGTAAAACTGTTGCGGAGGTGAGGGCTTCACCATGCAGAATTCTGTGCACTGCGTGAGCTTTTGAATCGCTGTCAGCTTAATCATTCTAAGATTTAAGGCTGCCTGGTGCCAGATAGCCTTTTGAAAACATGGAGACGTTCTACCTGTCTTCTGCAGCCAGCTCATAGATTTAGTTTTCATAATAAAAAAATCTATTTTTTATAATAAACAGGGAATCCTCCAGCTTCTCTTCAATAGCCTGCGTAAGGTGAACACGGGTTATGGTGCAGGGCACCGTGGGTAGGTGTTGCCCCCGTTCAACGGCACTCAGCTCCTCCTCGGTGGCGTCACACAGAAGCCATCCACACATCTCTTTGCTGTCTCCGGAGGGTCGGGGGAGGGGCAGGAACTCTGCCGGTGACCCGCTGAGCTCAGTTCAAGCTTTTAAAACCTATGCAGACCTTGTGTTATAATGGCCGCTGTGATCAAACTTGGAAAAGACATTGAAGACTTTGATGTCAGTCCATCCGCTCCCCGGGATGCTTATTCTGAGAGGCTATTAGTCCAAGTTAAAGTAAACTGGGAGGGATGCTGCGTTCCCAGTTGTCTGCGGCCTATGAATCGCAGCCAGGCTATCTTGGGGAATCGACCCTAGAGAAAACATTTCTCGTGGTTCTGCTGCTGTTAAACCGGAGCTCAAGGCAAGCGTGGCAACATCTGGAATGTGTAGCGCCCAAGCACTGGGACTTTCACAGCTGCTACACGAACTCACCCAGCTTCGTGCCCGGCCCTAAGTCTATGAGGACACCTGTGCAAAGAGCGGGAGAATGAGCACGTGCTCCTATCTTCCCCACCGGTCTACTCACCTTATGCTTTAGGCTGTGTTCACCCGTAAGTCCCCAGCTGGCTCCAAGGTCGAAGCCCTGACCATTCCAACACCAAGATCATCTGTACACTGGACATTTGGTCATACCAATAAAGACATCCTCACGGCTACATTGATACGTGAAAAGCTGCACGGCTACCTTGGCCAAGGTAGATTTGGCCTTTGCAACTTGTTTTTATCATAAGCACCTGACAACTTCCATCTACAATGATGCTGACAGTGGTTTGTCAGGGTCATCGGAACGAGAGAGACATTGTTGATGGTGGAGCCCAGTATTGCATGTAATCCATGCCTTGGGACATAACAGATTTGTAATCACCCATCAGTGGCCAAACACTGCGAATCTACAAGTCTCCGGAGGCAGAGAGGAGATGGCGGATTTAAGAAGCAAGGAAGTTGGGGCGCCTGGGTGGCTCAGTCGGTTAAGCGTCCGACTTCAGCTCAGGTCACGATCTCACAGTCCGTGAGTTCGAGCCCCGCGTCGGGCTCTGGGCTGATGATGGCCCAGAGCCTGGAGCCTGCTTCCAATTCCGTGTCTCCCTCTCTCTCTGACCCTCCCCCGTTCATGCTCTGCCTCTCTCTGTCTCAAAAATAAATAAACGTTAAAAAAATAAAAAATAAAAAAAAATAAAAAAAAAAAAAGAAGCAAGGAAGCATGAAGCCGGGTGCCGGGAAGCTGTGCCCGAAGCCAAAGTTGCAAACGAGAGAAATCCTCCAAATCAAGCCAACGGTCCTAAGACAACAAAACCAAGAAAAAGATGGATGAATCCAGAATGAAGTCCAAAAGGCAGAGCAATTCAGAGACGTAGGAAGAACAAAATCTTGTACAGGCACGAGGGAGGGAAGAGCCCAGAGGAAACTCGGTTGGATGCCTGCTGGGTGTCTCTTCTTCTTCTGGGACTCCATGCAGACTCCACGCATAGATGTTTCTCCTACAGTTAAAGAAATGATGCAAGTGAAGCACTTAGTGCCATATCTGGCAGAATGCGTGTGCCCCATCTATGCCTCCTGCTGTCATTTTTGAGAGTGCTTTGCTGCTAACGAGAACATCAGGTTGTCTTCCGACGCACATGTGCCTGACTTCAGATTTTTTCTTGTTGCTCTTTCCTCTTCCATCAAGAATAGAATGGAAGACGTGGGGCTTGCCACCTCATTACCCACAGCCCAACCTTCTCTCCAGCTCTCACCCGTAACAGTATTACGCAATCGATGGCAGTGAATAATGGCGTACAACGTGAGGGAAGAAGGGAATGCATCTACCAACTGCACTTCATCAGGGAAAGGACGGGGACATGCAACAATTACTAATTCCTTCTACTCTGTGTCACAGTTTCAAGAGACAGCAATGTTAAAGAAGAAAATCCATTTTCCAAATATTTTCTCCTAGTCTGTGGCTGGCATTTCCATTTTCTGAAGTGTCTTTTTTTTTAATTTTTTTAATGTTTATTTATTTTTGAGAGAGACAGAGAGGGCATGGGCAGGGCAGGGGCAGAGAGAGAGGGAGACACAGAATCCGAAGCAGGCTCCAGGCTCTGAGCTGTCAGCCCAGAGCCTGACGTGGGGCTGGAACCTACAAACCGTGAGATCATGACCTGAGCTGAAGTTGGATGCTTAACCAACTGAGCCACCCAGGTACCCCCCCCTTTTTTTTTAATCAAAGAAAATATTTTGTTCAAGCTCCCAAAACAAATTTGAGGAGTTAAGTTGGGTTTGAACTGAAGAAAAAAGCCAAGTGGAACCTGGAGAGAAAGTTTTCATTTGGGGGAAGTTGAAATCCATACATACATTCTAATCAAAGACCTGTCCCGAGTAGGGTTTTTCAAGTTTTTCAGAGTCTGCCAAGCCAAACCCTTCATGGCCTTTGCTACTCTTGTTTGGCTTTTTCCCTTTTTCTCGCTTGGCCTTCAGTCTTTCTCTTTGTCTCTGGTTCATTCATACGGGGTACTGCCCATGCTGGCCTAGAAGACTCTTTGTTCCTCTTAAAATCAGTTTCCGTTTGCATATCATCTTTTTCTTCTTGTGCCACTTATTAAGTTTTTCTCTTGACAGTGTTGGGGTACCACCACAGTTGCTACCTCTTGAACATCTTTCATTACAGCATCACCATCAGGACGCCTGGGTGACTCAGTCGGTTACGTGTCCAACCTTTGATTTGGGCTCAGGCCAAGATCCGAAGGTTCATGGGATCCAGCCCCGCATTGGACTGTGCACTGATACCACAGAGCCTGATTGAGTTTCCCTCTCTTCCTCTCTTTCTGTCCCTACCCTGCTTGTACACATGCTCGTGCTCTCTCTCTCTCTGCCTCTCTCAAAATAAATAAGTAAACAATTTAAAAAAACACTATCCACTTAAAGAATACTTTTAAGTCTGGTGAGTTCCTTTGGGGCATTCATTTTTCTCTTTTCAGCATGCATCTTCCTTTTCCACTTACTCCATAAGCTTTTAGCCATATTTTACCTGCAAAGTGACAAACTAGGAAACTCACGGAACCCAGGTAGTCCACGCTGGCCAGAAGCTTCCACACATCTGCTTTCCAGGCAGCCCCTTCCACACTCCCCGGAGTCCCCAGCCGTTGTGCTGTACTTCGAGAGCCAAGATGCCCCGGAAATCTTGACAACGTCTTTTGAAGAGCAAAACTTTCTTCATATTGATAGATGCCAACTCATCAAAATTTTTCACAGTTTGCACTTTTTTTTGTATCTTAAGAAATTTGGGGGGCACCTGGGTGGCCCAGTCGGTTAAGGGTCTGACTTCGGCTCAGGTCATGATCTCGTGGTCTGTGAGTTCAAGCCTCGCGATGGGCTCTGTGCTGACAGCTCAGAGCCTGGAGCCTGCTTCAGATTCTGCGTCTCCCTCTCTTTCTGCCCCTTCCCCACTTGTTCTCTGTCTCTCTCTGTCTCTCAAAAACAAATAAATGTAAAAAAAAAAATTTTTTTTTAAAGAAAAGGAAAAAAAGAAATTTTGTCTCAGGGAGCCTGGGTGGCTCAGTTGGTTAACCATCCAATTTCAGCTCAGGTCATGATCTCACAGTTGGTGAGTTTGAGCCCCATATTAAGCTCTGTGCTGACAGGGCAGAGCCTGGAATCTGGCTCAGATTCTATGTCTCTGTCTCTCTCTGCCCTTCCCCGACTCATGCTGTCTCTCAAAAAAAAAAAAAAAAAAAATTATTAAATTAAAAAAAAAAAAATTTTGTCTCACCCAAAGTCACAAAGATTTTCTCCTATGAATTTTATCGCTTATCTCATATACTGAAGTCTGTGATTCATGTCAAGTTAAATTTTGTATGTAGTGCAAGGTATACATCAAGACTCATTTTCTTTTATTTTTTTTTATTTTTTTTTTAATGTTTATTTTTGAGACAGAGAGAGACAGAGCATGAACGGAGGAGGGTCAGAGAGAGGGGGAGACACAGAATCCGAAGCAGGCTCTGGGCTCTGAGCTGTCAGCACAGAGCCCGACGCGGGGCTTGAACTCACGGACTGTGAGATCATGACCTGAGCTGAAGTCAGATGCTTAAGTGACTGAGCCACCCAGGTGCCCCTACACTCATTTTCTTTTTGCGTATGTTTGTTTAATTGCTCTAGCATCATCTACTGAAAAGACTGTCCTTGGCCCATTGAGTTACCTTGGAATCTTGGTCAAAAATCAATTAACCATATATGTGTAAGTCTATTTCTGAGCTCTTTGTTCTGTTCTTTTGATCTGTCTATCCTTGCATTGATGGCATGCTGTTTTGATAAATCGATTCTGAGCTGGCATTTTAAATGAGTCTAAGATATTTCGCAGCCCATACCTAGCTGAGCGTCTGTTATGAATCGAGGCTTTGGTAAAGGCTTTGCTTACCTCAACCCTGTGAGGTAAGTATCATCATAATCATTTCATGGATAAGGAAATTTAAAGTCAGTGAGGCTAAGAAAATTGCCCAAGGCCGTGCCAATGGTAGTGGTCGACTCGGGATTTGAACCCAGGTGCGCACAATTCCAGAGCTCATTCTCTTTTTCCTACCCTTTGCCTCACTCGATGAAACAAAGAGACTGAGAAAAAGTAGAAAGTAGAAGATGGATATTTTTCCAAATTTTTTTGAGCCTTAATAAAACTTTCTTCTTTTTTAATGCTTCCATTTTATTTATTTATTTTGAGAGAGCGAGGGAGAGAGAGAAAGAGTGTGCACATGCGCTGGGGAGGGGCAGAAAGAGAGAATCCCAAGCAGGCCCCGAGATGTCAGCACAGAGTCCAACGCAGGGCTCAGTCCCACAAACCATGAGATCGTGACCTGGGCTGAAATCAAGAGTCAGACACTCAACCGACTGAGCCACCCAGGTGCCCCATAAAACTCTCCTTTAAAAAGTGAATTCCTACATGGCCAGACATAGATGCAGGCGTGCAGTTACAAATTGTTTATTCTGAACTCATGCTATCAAAAACATTGGAGGCTGTACCAAACTCAATATGTTCTCGAAGTTATCAGAGAAGTAGAAATATTTTTATCCTTTCTCCGTATGGCCCGTAGTAAAACAATTTCCCTTTTGCTCATAGTCGTAACTGATTTCTGGTCTTGTTTTGATTTTTTTTTTTCCCCCTGACACAGTCCTGACACACAACTTTCTCCAGAGCTTTGAGTATTTTAACTTCCTGGTAACGTCATTTTTACCAAATGACCCTGGCCACACATCTCTGAAATTATGTTCGCAGCTTCTGTGACTAAACAAAGTCAGTGCTGGGATAACAGCACGGCGGCGGATCTCATCAGATGAAATGGAAGTCTGGAGTCCAGAGATCTGACCCGGCTCGGCCTCACCCGGGCTACGTGACTGGCTCAATTACATCATTTCTCTGTGTTTCAGTTCTGGCCCCTCAGGCATGTCAAGAGTAGGATAATTAATTGTCTCAGGATACTCGGAAAAGTCCCATAATCCATGAGGATAGCCATCTTCAGACTGGGCTGTGAGGAACAGAGACAACGAGATGTGAGATAACCAGGCTACAGGACTGGCAGAATATTGCAAAATGCAACTCTCAGTGTCTACCCCTGATGTTGCTTTTCCCAGAAACCTTCCAGAAAAGTGGCGTCTGGGAACTCTTGTCGTGGTCATCCTTTGTAATGCCCTGAGTCACCCTTCCTAGACACATACTTCTTAGCATCCCTAGCACTTGGGGTAAAACGGGGCTGGGTATCTTCTAGTGCTTCGCAAGACCTCCAGACCCTCCTATAGCACCAACTATGTCTCAGGGGGGATGTGGCTGGAGGCAGGACATCACCCACAAGAAATTAGGATGCAAGAACTCAGGAGTCTTGAAGTTAGAGAATGCCTGATAAAGTGGTCATTAACGTGCCCTTGTTATTTATTCCGACTCTCTTTCACCTGATACTTGTTTAGCAAATGCTTGCGTAGTGCTTGAAATGTCTCAGGAACCACCAAAAACACGTTACAAATTTCATCTTATTTAATCTTCCTAAAAATCCTTTGAGATCGGCTCTCGTATCTTCCCTATTACACGGATAAGGAAACTGAGGCCCAGAGTAGTTGAAGTAGCCTGCCCAAGACCCCACAGCTAGTACATGGCAGAGCTGGCCTTGGAGCCCAGAGCTGAGATTCGGAACCCAGAGTCCTTGGGTCTAGCCGCTACACCACATGGCTGATTCTGGTTATCGAATAGCGCCATGTACGCCCTGGAACCGGAGTCAGTGAAAAGAGAGAGAGTCTAAATGTCCCCTGCAGCCTGCAGCCTGCTAGACACAGAGAACTAGGGTCCTACCAACATCTGGAAAAATCTGAAGGGTGAGAGACTGTGTCCAGCGCTGGCTGTGGAGAAAGGCTGTTGAGTAAGGAAAGCTCATGCTCCCAGAGTTTGTCAGGAGAAAGACATGGGAGTGCTTTGGATAGTCCAGACACGGGCCACAGGGGAGGGAGCTCACAGACCTGGGATGCAGGCTGGTTCCTGCCCAAGATGGCAGCCCAAGGGCTGAGGGAAGAGATTCGTTCCCCGCGTCCCAAGAAAGTGCCTGGCATGGGGGCAGAGCCCACGGTCCTACCCACCAATAGCTTTCAGTCTTCCCGAGGCCTTAGGGGATTGGCGCTCGTAGGGAGAGGGAACGACAGAAGTTTTAACTGTAAATGAACTTGAGAAATTCCGACCATCATGTGGGAATCAATGTTTTAATTACTGAACCGAGGCTGTTTGGGCAGACTGGAAGAGACAGAGGACTTTTTGTTACCTAAGAGGGACCAGAAAGGTCGTGGGATCTGCCCCCAGACTTCCACCCTGGGGCAGAGGAAGAACGGGCCCCAGAGAATGAGTCTGAAGTAGCAGCGGCACTCATCCTAAGGGCCACCTCGTGATGACACACGGGAGATATCGGGAGATATCTATTTTTCGGGAGATAACATGTGCAGAACGCTGGGCATGGTGCCTGGAACTGGCCAGCGTCCACTTATCATAAATACTAAACAGTATCAGAAAAACACAAAAAGACAATAGTTGGGGGAGCTCCACGGCATCATCTATCTGAAACTTACGTTGAAGGACTGGAAGCGATTATTCACTGTACCACTCCGGGCACCTACCGTGGACAACAGCAAGAAGGAGCTAAGTACCCCCCACGGACTTCCCTCTTTAGTTTTCACAAGAGCCCCGTGAGGGCTACTGTGAACAGACCTGTAGAAATGTGGAGAAGGGGGTCTGAGAAGGCGAGTAAGTCGTCCCGCTCCCACAGCAGGACACAGCCGACCTGTGACGGGTCGTCCTGCCTCCCACTGAAACCGCCAGACACGTAGTCCTTCCCTGGGACACACACTGCTCAGCCGCTGCTGGTCACTTCCTCTGGCCCCAGCTAATCAAGGGGTCAGGACTGGCCTCGGGACACCATGGAGAAGGGCTTCAGTGATTCCAACTGAGCAGGGCAGAGCGGACAGTCTTTAAAAAAAAAAGTCTTGAAGCCCTCCAAAGGTTTTCTTAAACCCTCTAAGTGACGGATCATAACACAGGGCCCACTGAAAGCTAAGAGGTGGACTGTAGTTCATAATGTGGTATTATATCCTTGACACTTGTTCGCAGTAGATCCTAAGCATTCTTACCACACACACACACACACACACACACACACAAAGTTGACCGTGTTAACCAAGTGAAGCGATGAATGTGTGAATTACCTTGCTCATGTGTATCTGTATCAAATCATCACATTGTACGCTCTAAACGTATACAATCCTATTTGTCCCGTTATTCCTTAATAAAGTTAATAAAGAAACCCAAGAGACAGAGCTGGACTAAGGCCCAGGACAGCCCAAAGCCAGTGGGCCGTGACGAGTCTCTTTCGTCTCAGTCATGGCTGTGCAAGGGTCAGCCCAGCTAAGCATGGAGAATGGGAAGCTCCTCAGGTACACCTCACCTCTTGAGATCACGTAGGCGGGATTTGCCCGTAGGATCACAGCTGGGACCCTAAGGGACCCTAAGAGACCAAAGCCTGCTGTTCACGGAGGGTAGCGACTGCAAAGGGCGGCACACTGCTTCCCACAAGAGACCGAGGAGTGTAGGCCTGGACGCTGGAGGGCTGAGTTTGGTACCCAGGACCATGCTGAAAGAGCAAGCATTCCTTCTGAGCTCAAGAAAGAATTCACCCCGGGGGCACCTGGGTGGTTAGTCGGTTGGGCATCCGACTCCAGCTCAGGTCATGATCTCTTGGTCCGTGGGTTTGAGCCCCGAATCAGGCTCTGGGCTGATCGCTCAGAGCCTGAAGCCTGCTTTGGATTCTGTGTCTTCCCCTGTCTCTGACCCCCGCCCCCCCACTCGCGCTCTGTCTCTCTCTCTTTCAAACATAAATAAACATTAAAAAAAATAAAAAAATTTAAAAAAGAATTCACTCGGGGCTCCTGGGTGGCTCAGTTGGTTAAGCGTGTTCAACACTTGATCTCAGCTCAGATCTTGATCTCAGGGTTGTGAGTTCAAGCCTTGTGAAAAAACAAATTCGCTTCTATACACAGACAGGAAAGGAGTGTCAGAAATGTTGATTTACGCTGCACAGTAAGCTTGAGGAGAAGAAAATGTATCCCTGCCCTGCCTGGGAGGGAGGCCGAAGGGGGGAGGAGGGGGGGGTTCCTGGGAAGTGAGAAGGTCACATGATTAAGTTGGTCACTGACCACTGGTTGAGCTTGATGTCTTGGATTAATATTTCTAGAAATTTCAACCGAACCCGCATCACAATCCTGGCCCCACGCTCCACTGGGCATAACCTAAAGAGATGATATATTCGCTTGGCCTATATCTCTTCATTTATTCATTCACTGATTCGTTTAGTCAAATAAATACACATGTCCTGCCACCCAAACCAACAGATATGTCATGAAATCAAAGGATCAAAACAAAATAAGAAACGACTGATTATAAAGCAAAGAGGTCAAAATAAAAATTAGCGCTGGATGACCTTGTCTGGCATCGGGGCTTTGTCAGATCCCAGCTTCCTGCATGAAAACTGATGAGGGAGCGTGAGGCAGGCTGAGGGGCAAAGCACAAGTTAGCACCACCCCCCCCCCCCCCCCCACCCCTACCCCAGGCGGGATCTGTGTGATATTCCTTGGACACTCCTGGCTCCCCAGGAAAAAGGAAAGGGGTTTAAGTGCTTGCCATGTCGATGTGGGAAACTAAGGCAAATGAAGAGCTGAATTCCCTTCCTGACTACAGTCCATTGACAAGTCCTTGAAACAGGCAGAGTGACCCCCCTCTAAGTGCTCAGCTGCCTTGATGAATACACTTCACTAGGGGCAAAAAGGAATCTTGGTTTAACATTGTCCCAACCTGGAGGATCCCGTAAATCCATCATCTCAACTGTCCCAGGATATATGCTGGCAATCAAGCTCCAAGTGTATGCTCCCCCCCCCCCATATGCATCTGAAGGGTCTCGTGACTAAGGTTTTATTAAACTGTGATAAATGGCGTTTCCCTAGCCCCTCGAGGTCCTGGAAACCTTGCTTCCAAATTCCTTGGAGACTTACTCTATCTCTGACCCCCTCCCAACCTCAAGGGTATATAATGAGTTACCCATCAGGACCCCAGTACAGCTCTTCCTGCCCCCGGGTCCTGTCCCCATGCTTTCATAAAATCATCTTTTTGCACCAAAGACATCTGCAAGAATTTTTTCTTGGTCGTCGGCTCCAGACCACCCCACGAGCACCCCAAAACTTCATCAAATACTACTAACTTCCTCTTTGAAGGGAACCGAACGTTTGTCTACAATGAATCATGCCCCTCTCCGCAGCCCAGACACAGGCTGTGATCTCCAACTTGAGCTGGCCCACCATGACACTGTTCCTACTTCCAGTGATCGCCTAGTGTGACAGCAGTCAGGCTCAGCCCCAGTTTGTCTCTATGACAGAGGTACAACCCACAGAAAGCCAGGCCCTCAAGGCAAGTCTCCTGGACAAGGACCTCTTTTTTTTTTTTTTTCTATAAGAAAGAAAAAAATCTGAAGCTCATTTGAGATGGTCAATACCCTACGGCTTGGCTTTTATTTCTGCCATAAAGCGTTAAATTTTTTCATAGAAGTGGAAAGGCAAGTTTGCCTCTTCCATCGGTCTAGGAAAATGTTGGTTAAATTATCCAAGCCACCTAGGCATAAGAGGAAAAATAATAATCACCATAAGCAGGGGGGAATGGGTAGGAAAGCAGAGGGATTGAAAACAGTTTCCAGAATCAGATGCCTACATTCAAGTCCCAATTTCTGCCACCCACCAGCTGTGTGGCCCTAGGCTATTTATTTACCCCTCTGTGCCTTGATTAAGGCTGTTGAAAGGATGAAATGAGATCGTGTATACGGACTTCAGCATAGCATGGGGCATCTCCTAAACACTCTATAACTAAGGTATTAACAATTAGCCCTTACCATGGCCAGGCAATATGCCGAACCCTTTTTTTAACTGAGATATCATTTCCACACCAGGAAATTCACCATTTTAAAGAGTGCAATTCAGTGGTTCTTAGTTTATTCACATTGTGCAACCATCATCACTATCTAATTCCAGAACATTGTTATTATCCCCAAAATAAACCCCATACTCATTATCATCACCCCTCCCCCAACAACCAAGAGTCTGTCTATGGATTTGCCTACCCGGAACATTTCATTGAAATAGAATCACACAGTATGCAATCCTTTGTGACTTTTTTCACTCAGCACAATGCCTGCAAGGTTCATTTCATGTTGTAGCAGGTGTCATTCTTTTTATGGTTGAATAATATTCCATTGTATGAACACACTACATTTTGTTTATCCACACATCAGTTGGTGGATATTTATGTGGTTACTGCCCTATGGCTTTTATTAATAGGGTTGCTGTAAATATTTAGGTACAGGATTTTGTTCACGTATATGTTTTCAGTTCTCTTGGGTGTACACCTAGGAGCGGGGTTACTGGATCATATAGGAATTCTTTGTTTAACTTTTTGAAGAACCACCAAAGTGTTTTGCACAGAGGTGACACAATTTTTTTTTTTTTAATTTTTTTTTTTTAACGTTTATTTATTTTTGAGACAGAGAGAGACAGAGCATGAACAGGGGAGGAGCAGAGAGAGAGGGAGACACAGAATCTGAAACAGGCTCCAGGCTCTGAGCTGTCAGCACAGAGCCCGACGCGGGGCTCGAACTCATGGACCGTGAGATCATGACCTGAGCCGAAGTCAGACGCTTAACCAACCGAGCCACCCAGGCGCCCCTCAGAGGTGACACAATTCTATATGCTTGCCAACAGTTTTGAGGGTCCCCTTGCTAACACTCATTATTTTCCTATATTTGAACATAACTGTCCTAGTGGGTATAGAATAATATTTCAGAGGCATGTGGGTGGCTCAGTCAGTGAAGCATCCAACTCTTGACTTCAGCTCAGGTCATGATTTCATGGTTTGTGAGTTCAAGCCCCACATCAGGCTCTGTGCTGACAGCACGGATAACTAAGCACTGGATATTAAACCCTTATCAGATATATGATTTGTAAACATTTCCTCCTTGTCTGTGAGCTGCCTTTTCATGTTCTTGTTAGTGTCCTTTGATCCACCAAAGGTTTTAATTTTGAGAACGTTCAACTAATCTCTTTTTTTCTGTTGTTTCTGCATTTTTCTGCAAGTTTCTGCATGTTCCCTATGCATTTGGTGTCATACCTAAGAAACTGTTGCCTAGCCCAAGGTCACAAAGACTTACACTGATGTCTCCTTCCAACATTTTATACCTTTGGCTTTTATATTAAGTTTCTTGACCCATTTCGAGTTAATTTTTGTATATGATGTGAGGTAGAGGTCCAAATACATTATTTTGCATGTGGATATCCTTTCCCATTGAATGGGTTTAGTACTCTCGTGGAAAATCAATTGACTATAGTTGTCTGAGCATATTTGAGAGCACTCCATTCCATTCCACTGATCTTTACGTCCCGCCTTATGCTGGTACTACATCATTTTGAATTCTGTACCTTCGTAGTAAGTTTTCAAATCAAAAAGTGTGAGTCCTCCAATTTTCTCCTTCTGTTTTAAGATTCTTAGCTATTTTGGGTTGTTTTTTTTTTTTTTTTTTTGCAATTTCATATGCATTTTAGAAATGCCTGTCTATTTCTAAAAAACAAGGACAGTTGGAATTGTGATAAGGATTGTATTGAATCTGTGAATTGATTTGTGGAATATTGCCATCTTAATAACATTAAGGCGTTCGGGGGCCTGGGTAGCTCAGTTGGTTGGGTATCTGACTCTTGATTTTGACTCAGGATGTGATCTTGTGGTTTGTGAGTTCAAGCCCCACATCGGGCTCCTGGATGATGGCACAGAGCCTGCTTGGGATTCTCTCTCTCTCCCAATGTCTGTCCTTCCCACGTGCTTGCTCTCTCTCTCTCTCTCTCTCTCCAAATAAATAAATAAATAAATGAATAAAACTTAAAAATAATAATATCAAGGCTTCCAATCCATGAATACGGATGATTTTCCATTTATTCATTTAGAAATATTTGATTTCTGGGACACCTGGGTGGCTCAGTTGGTTAAGCGTCCGACTACGGCTCAGGTCACGATCTCCCAGTTTGTGAGTTGGAGCCCCGGGTCAGGGCTCTGTGCTGACAGCTGAGAGCCTGGAGCCTGCTTCTGATTCTGTGCCTCCCCTTCTCTCTGCCCCTCCCCGCTCTCTCTCTGTCTCTCAAAAATAAATAAACATTAAAAAAATTTTTTTAAGAAATATTTGATTTCTTACAGCAGTATTTTGTAGTTGTCAGTGTATAAGTCTTATACTTCATCTCATAAATTTTTTCACTAAGCATTTCATTCTTTTTGATGCTAGGTTAAAAGGAATTGCTTTTCTCATTTTATTTTCATATTGTTCATTGCTAATGTATAGGGATACAATTCACTTTACATATTAATGTATACTGCAACCACGTTGAATTTTTTTTTATTAGATCTAACCGTTTTTTAGTAAATTCCTTGAAATCCTTTACATATAAGATCATGTCATCTGCAAATAAAGATAGCTCTATTTCTTCCATTTCAACCTGGGCTACTTTTATTTCCTTTGCTTCTCGAAATGTTGTTTGTCTGTTTGTTCACTTTTCTGGACTAATTCTGTAGCTTCTGAGTTCTCTGTCATGTGTGGCCGCTGAAATCTCTACTCAGTTTGCTTAGTGGTGAGCTAATGACCACACAAGGATTGATTTCACGTATCTTTCAGAGCCAATAAACTTCCTGGTCTTCCTCATGGGGTACCGTGTGCGTGCTGAGATGCACCTTCAACCCTCAGGCAACTTTAACTCTGCCTTAGCCTTCACTTCCCACTTGTTTAGAGCTTCATTTTCAGCCAGAGGTGACGGCTTCCAGTCTATTTGATCTTTACTGAGTATTCATACCCCCAAGCCTGTGTGTTATTCTCAAGGTTCCCAGAAATATGTCAGAGCTTTTCAAAGCCTCTGTGAGTATCTCATTCCTCAGTTTTTTAAGTTTTCATTTTTGTTTTCCCTGAAGTGTCTTGGTGACCCCAACCATTATTCACAGCCTCAGGCAATCACAAAGTTCATCCATTGCCTCTAATTGTTTCAACAGTGATTTTCCTCACTCGACAGACTCAGAGTTAAGCAAATAAAGACAACTTTGCAAAGAGTGTCTCCCAGGGAATAGCCCAGAAAGGTAAAACAATAGCAATTCTCTAAGACGGGGTTTTGAAGGAGTTCCCGTGTCGTTCTGCTCCCTCCGGTGGCCGCCAGACTAGTAGATTTCAGTGTGATTTCATTTTCAGGCTGTTAATTTTTCTGGCCACTGCAGAGCTGAAAGGGAGAATAGGAATAAGAAACTTAAAACACCATAAACCTTCTTGTTCTTCCTGAAATTCTGTCATTTTTCCTGAATAAACACTCCCTGGATTCTTGTCAGCCTTTGGTTAATTTCCAGGGTTCTGAAAAAGTCAAGTCTGACATTTTTTGCCAGGGTTTTTGTTGTTGTTGCTGTTGTTGTTGCTTTTATGGAGGAGAGAATTTTCAGAAGTTCTTACTCTGCCATTTTTCACCAAGGTCGCTTTGACCTAGCGTTCTAAATGCAATGTAGCATCGTGGTCAGAATTGGGCTTCCAGCAGTCAGGCCGTCTGGGTTCAAATACCAGCTCAACCGGTTACTGGCTGTGCCACCTTAGGCAAGTTCCTCAACTTCCCTGTGCCCCATTTTCCTTCTCTAGAAGGCAGAGCTATAATAATAGTATTGAGTGCATAGGAGAGTCCTAAAAATTCAGAATTAACACATGAAGAAAGCCCAGTATGGCTCCCAGCACATAGTAACAGCTCATTGGTGCCATTATTGGAGCTGCATTGCTAAGGGAAGGGCGATTATTCTCTCCACTTGACAAATGGAGAAAGGGGAGCAGAGAGAGGTGAGGGAAACAGCTAGGGGTCACATAGCTGGTAGTCCTGATGGCTCTGCTACAAACCAGGATGCAAGGTGACCTCCAAGGTCATGCCTTCTTATGCCACTGACCCAACCATCGAAGAAGTCAGGGCGCGGAGGCAAATGCAACAGACGCTGAGCTCTGCGCCTGTGAACACGGACCCCCTGGGGACCAGAGACTCCCACTGCACCCCTTCTTCTTAGTATACCCAGCAGAGAAGGCAGAGCGAAAGGCCATGCACACAGGTGGTACAAAGCAAGCCCTCGGGGGAACTAATAGAGGAAAACGCGTGCAAATGGAGAAAGGGCTCAGGGAGGAAAATCAGTGAAGGCGAAACGTCATTTTCTGCACACTGATTTTCATCCTTCCTTACCATTGACAGGAAGGAGATCCCTTCGGGAGTTCCATTTTATATTTATATAGCGTCTGGTGATGTCCAGGAAACACGGCCCACCACTCCAAATTTCTTGCCTCTGGAAGTACCCCACTAGGGGGTGGCAAAACCCCTGCAGGCCAACTCCCAATACTTGCAGCCTCCTGCCACCTGCCCTCGGCAATCGCATCTATCAGACAACTATTGAACATCCTTGGGGCTCCCGGGTGGCTCAGTCGGTTAAGCATCGACTTCGACTCAGGTCATGATCTCACAATTCATGAGTTCGACCCCTGCATCCGGCTCTGTGCTGACAGCTCAGAGCCTGGAACCTGCTTCCAACTCTGTGAATCCCTCTCTGTCTGCCCCTCCCCCACTCGTTCTCTCCCTCGCTCGCTCTCTCTCCCTTTCTCTCAAAAATAAATTGTAGGGGCTCCTGGGTGGCGCAGTCGGTTAAGCCTCCGACTTCAGCCAGGTCACGATCTCGCGGTCCGTGAGTTCGAGCCCCGCGTCAGGCTCTGGGCTGATGGCTCGGAGCCTGGAGCCTGTTTCCGATTCTGTGTCTCCCTCTCTCTCTGACCCTCCCCCGTTCATGCTCTGTCTCTCTCTGTCCCAAAATAAATAAAAAACGTTGAAAAAAAAATTTTTTTTTAAATAATAAATAAAATAAATTGTAAAAAACCATTCAATTTTTTTTTAAACTGTAAATAATAAAAAATATCGAGCATCCTCTCTGGGCAAAGAACACCATGCCATGGTGGGTGAGGGGCTCTTGCTGGGGGGGGGAGTCCAAAAATAAGAAGCAGTCTCTAGCTTCAAGAAGCCAAGTGCCAAGTATAAAAATAAGGCAAGAGCTCAGTCAAGTGAAGAGCCTTTAGCCCCATGGGCCACCAGTGAGGTAGAAACCATGGGTCCAGGTGGTTCTGAAGGAAGGGGTCCTTCAGCCTGGTGGATTGGGGAGCTGTGTCCTCAGTGCACAGCAAGGCGTTGAGTGGGACATCTGAGGCATGGTCGGAGTGGGATCCAGGGGGCTGGGGCTCCCTTATGAAAGCCAAGAACACAGTACATGCTCATGCACAAGTTGGGTATTTGCCAACAGGCACTAGGAGAGTGGGAGTCAGAGTGTGCAGGACCCTCATGCCATACATACCCAAGAATGTGGGCACAATACGAGTGTGAATAAGGAGAGCCTCTGAGAAACTGGAAAAGGGGAACCCCACGGTCAAGTGTGGGATGCAGATTAACTAACAGAGCAGGGTTTTGAAGGAGGAGCTGGAGGGGGTTGACTTCCCCAGAATGCAGCATGGCAGCGGAGGCTGGACACTCCTTCCCACAGAGGCGAGACTGGATGGGTCACCCACACTCAGGCATCCTTAGCCCCTCACCCTTCATGGACCAAAATGCTCTTAGAGCATGGACAGCTAGGAAACCTAGTAGGAACGGTCCAGGGGTCATTCTGGAGCTGGCACGGGCGAGATGCTTCGGCTATTCAGTCATGGGCAGAGAGTGTGGCCCCACCAGCGAAGGATGGAGAAGAGAAAGAGGCTGGGAGGCTATCGCCATACTCCCGGGAAGAGAACAGGGGTGGCAACAGCAAGAAAGGAAAAAAACTCGATGCGAACGACTTCATGGGGATTTGCCAGATGCAGATCCAACGGCACTTTGGTTTTTTCTTTCCCTGAATCCAACCACCGGCAGTCACTTCCTACCTACCACCCACTGCACTCCACCTCCTCAAGTGGGCACGCGTGGGGCATGAGAGCATCGCCTTCAGGGCATGGAAGGTAAGCTTCCCAGAGATGGGCAAGGACTAATGTGGCCTGTAGCATTCAGGCTTAGGGAGGAGGGCAGGCTTTGGGAAATGAAGGAGACAGGCTCTGGAAGTCTGGGCTCCAGGTAACCCTCTCCCACACCGGGGCCATGGTCAACGTCTTAGAAAGTGTCTGAGGGGAAGACCAAACCTCCGTGAAGAGCGGTTGAAGAGTCAGCCTGCCACATGAGGGCAAACTCAAGCAGCTGGGGCACCGCAGGTTGACCTGACGCCATAATGGCTCAGGCACAGGCTGTCTCTGCCCCCCACCCCTCCCACCCCACATCTTCACCTTCCGTCTACCTTCAAAACCTAATTCAAGAGCCAGGACCCTGTACCACCCCCCCCCCCAACCACTTCCCTCTTCCCTCAGCCTGAGGAGATATCTCCCCACTCCACACTCCCAAGTGCTTTGCTTGTGGTCAATTTATGGCTCTGCAGATGGGTATCTAATTATCTTACAAAGCAGAACATGGTTGTGTCCAGCAGACTGTACGTTCCTGGCTCTGGGGATGATATCTTCTTTGTGTTTGTTCCCCCCTCCCTCAGAACCCAGCCCAGGGCCTGCATATATGTATATTATACATTGACCTAATCAATTACTTAGCGTTTGACACCTTTCTGTACAAAGAGCTCCCCCACAAGATGGCTCGAATGGTCAGAAAGTACTTGTAGCCACCCAAAACTGCTTCCCTGTAGCTTGTCATTGCTTTCCCCATCAGCCATTGCTTCCCCCGTTGTGACTCTGAGAATATTTTCCTCCATCTTTTACATGGTAGCCAACAGATACTTGAAGTCACTATTCATCTCTCGCCCACCCCCACCAAAGCTCTTCTTTCTCTTCGTAAACATACTCATAGTCTGAAAGGGGCCATAACGTAACTAGACACTAGAGAGAGAACAGGAAAAACTAAGTTCAAAGACAGAGGGTGACTTGTTTTGGTTTGAGGTTTGGATGAGATCCAGCTTCCCAGTTCCATGATTCATTCTCAGGGAAGAAAGACACATGGCCCTGGAATGCTCAGGGAAAATGGTGGAATTCTGTCACCACCTCAAAGGGCACTCCAGGGAGGACAGGTTCTAACTGGACACAGTGGTCAGGTGATGCTTTCAGCTCCCCGGCACCTGAGTGTAGTTTTTCTGCAGACCAACACTACCTTCATGGAACCATGGAAACCTAATAGAAGCTTACGTTTTACCCAAGGGACTAAGGGAACCTAGGGATCATCGAATCCATCTCTTTCTATTTGCAGACAAGGAAACTGAGGCCCAAAGAGAGCGAATGAATTAAACACTTACCTAAACGTACGTTCTCAGAGCTAGGTTTCCAATGTCATTAACCAATGTCACTTCCATCCTCTGCAGTTACAATTTCAGGTGAAAATAGAATGGCTTCTCCACCTGTTCCCTGATACTTCACAGCCTCGCCAAAGCACAGACGCTCCAAACCAGAGCTAACAAATGCGTTAAGCGATGTCTTCAACTCCAGGATGTCACGTGGAGCCTCTAGGTGATGCAGGTTGTCATTATGGTCAAGGTCTCAGGTTGACACGTGGTTTCATGAATGCCGATTATGTTAATTTATAACATATTAAAATATGTGTCAGGGCGCCTGGGTGGCTCAGTCGGTTAAGCGTCCAACGCTTGCTTTCAGCTCAGGTCATGATTTTGCGGTTCATGAGTTCAAGCCCCGCATCGGGCTCTATGCTGACAGTACGGAACCTGGAGCCCGCTTCGGATTCTGTGTCTCCCTCTCTCTCTCTCTGCCCCTCCCCTGCTCACACTCTGTCTCTCTGTCTCTCTCTCTCTCAAAAATAAATAAACACTAAAACAAATTTAAAAAAAATGAACGCACTGGGTGTATGTGTATCAACATACATATGTCAAAAATACAATATTAGAAAATGAATAAATAAATAAATAAATATTTAAAGTAAAAAGACATGTTATACATTACAAGGAAATTGCAGAAAGGTACATAGAATATACTATTGCACCAAAGTTTGAAAGTATGCAAAACAAGTAGTTTGGGATGAGTTCAAACAGTGCAATTGTAAAAAACTGCACAGGAGTGGTTACTTCTGGGCAGGAGAAAAGAGGAGAAAGACAGAAAAGGAGACTAGAAAAGAGTAGGAGGGTGGTTTCAGTTGACTCTACATCGTTCTGCTTCTTTCTTTCTCTTTTTTTTTTTTTTTAGTTATTTGTTTATTTTGAGAAAGACAGAGAGAGCATGAGTGGGGGAGGAGCAAAGAGAGGATCCCAAGCAGACTCTGAGCTATCAGGTCGGAGCCCAAACCCACGTACATGGTTCAGCTTCTTACGCTATATGGTGAATATACATGCATTTGCTATATTATTATTATTATAACATTTTGTATGCCTAAAGTATTTCATAACTGAAAGAACTAAGTCAAAGTTACCCCCCCAAAAATTGGATTCCCTCTTCCACCGCCTCTTTCTTTCCTCTCCATCTCTCCTCTCTCTTTCTCACTATCTATTGATTATATAATACATAGTTTACATACATATATAATAGAGAGAGGAGAGAATAAGTAGGCAGATAAGACAGGTGATCAATGATAGACAGTTAAATAGATAAATGATAGATCAATAGATAGAAAGATATGGATGGGTAGGCCCATTATTTTATGCCAAGTGTTCTTCATGAACCATATCTTATTGAATCCTGACAACGGCGCATCTCCCAGATGAGATAACTGAGGCACAGAGAATGCAGGCTCACAAAGCTTTCAGGTAGCTGACCCCCACATCAAGCCCACAGCAGTCTGATCCCAGCACCTGCTGATTTCCTGCACCATGATGCGACTTGAACTTAAAGGGGCCAGGGACATTCAAGGGTTCCAGTGCTTCCTCTAGAAATGAGAGAGAAGAACTTGAGAAATTAAAAAACAACAACCACCACAAGTAAATAAAAATAAATAATAACAAAATTCAAAAGCAAACAGTAAAAGGACAAAACAAGCTGTTCTTAGGGCAGACGGGGAAACTGTCCCCCAGGATCCATGCTCTGTCCTCCTGATTTCTGGCCTCAGCTGAATGAGGTCCAGCCTTCCTCTTCGTTGTGCCAAGGAAGAGACATGCTAAGGAAGAGACCATATCTATCCCGACACACAAATAACCACAGAAGCATCTTATTTGTCAACGGTTGTGCACTACAAATCTTCTCTCTTGTTTAACTCACATCAGTTTACACTTCAGCACCAAAATAGCGATGCTTTTCTGCATTTGCAAACCCAAAGTCTTGTGAACAGTGATGAGACAAGCTGGAGAGGCCTTCTTTGAGGACAAGCTGCTTTCTCGGTGCCAGAACGAATAATTAACTGCATTGCCCCAAAGGCTCAGGATCAAACCCCATCATGAGCAGCGATTCAGTAGGAAACCTCACCATTCTGGTACCTTTGCCACTATTTATCTTTTTAAAAACCAACAGTGACATATCTTAATGCTTGGAAAAACTTGATCTGAAACTGACGTTCAAATAATACCGTAAAACATTGGTTGGCGAGCATAATTCGTTCCAGAAACATGCTTGTAATCCAAAGCATCTGTATATCAAGGCGAATTTTCCCATAAGAAATAATGGACACTCAGATGATTCGCTCCACAACACAAACACATTCCTAGAACAATGATGACAATACTGTAATATAATCCAAAATAATAATGAAAATACAAAAATACAAAGAAAAACAAACAAATTAACATTCACTTACCTTTGAAAACCTTCATGGCTGATGTGAGGGAGACAAGAGAGAGGAGGGTTATTGCGTAGGATGACTTTCACTGTCACTAACGCAATCACTACGATCTATTGACTCAGTGGAATCTTTTTCTGCATGGGGGTCATGGTATACGCTCGCGTAGGTATTGACTACAGTACAGTATTAATCAACTCTCATCATATCCTGTATTTAATGTAACTGGCAATAAGGTAGTAGAGGGAAGGGTCTATATCTGCAGGCAGCCTGACCTAGAATGAAGCAAAGCATTCTTAAGCGTACTTGTGTATGGAAAAGCAAAGGACTGTCCAGAGGTGCCTTGAAGTGACAAAAAATACACGAGTGCCTGTTGTGGGCACCTTTCAACATTCTGAAAAATCACTGACTTCTGCCAAACACCACAGCCCGAGACCAAGCATCCGAGCATGGGAGATGATCACCCACAATCCCACAGAGAGAGAGAGAGAGAAGGACCATGAACCATTGGCTCAGCTGTGATCACGCAACATTCGGCATCACGTACTACTCGTATTGCAAGACATCGCTCTTCATCAAGTTAAAATTTATTAGAAATGTTTGTTTGTCTGGTGGAACTCTCGCAGAACAAGTTACTCTCAACGTAAGGTTTTACAGTACTGCTTAAAAATTCATATCTGTGGAGGTTCAACAGGCTTAGTCTTATTTGAAAACTGCATGTGGAGGTTGTTTGGGGATTAATACTTTAAACCGCATGCCCTTTAACCATCTGCGTTGTGTTTGTTTTTAGCACTGAAGTTGTGGTTAAATGATACATATTTTACATTTAAATATTTGGAAACATGGCCAAGATTCATTAAGAAAAGCAAACATTTAGCTCCCCATTTCCTCTGACTAATTTTTCAGAACACTGTTGTCCATGCCTTTCCTGGAGAACAACCCTTCATCACCAAAGACAGACATGTTCATTTCAATGATTTCAATAACGTAAGAAATGAAACTCATAATGCCGGAGTATAGGTGTTACAGATGATCTCTGGGACACAGAAAAAGGAAGTCATTCTCTGGACCCACATGGAAGAAGCTGAGTTTGCTTGTGCATGTTTATTCTCCTGTAGGACTCTCAGAACAAGTTTTGCCTGTAATGCCTGGTTGGATGGATGGGACATTTCTTTTTTTTTTTTTTTTTAATTTTTTTTAATGTTCATTAATTTTTAAGAGACTGAGAGAGACAGAGTGTGAGCAGGGGAGGGACAGAGAGAGAGAGGGAGACACAGAATTTGAAGGAGGCTCCAGGCTCTGAGCTGTCAGCACAGAGCCTGACTTGGGGCTTGAACTCACGAATCATGAGATCGTGACCTGAGCCAAAGTCAGACGCCCAACCGACTGAGCCACCCAAGTGCCCCTGGATGGGACATTTCCACAAGCATCAACATGTGTCATTTCCTTGGGCATTTTTCTCCTCTTGCTTTGATTAAAGTAAATAGCTTGACTATTTGGGATTTAAGCAGTCCAATCCGCATGCTTAGTTGATGATTATCCAACAAGTAAAGGTTTGCGATCGCTAGTGGCAAAGATAACTAGTTGTCCACCCAAGACTTGTGCTCTCCTTGTATTAGACAAAGATTCTGTGGAGAAAATGGTTATCAACCCAGAATGATATTCCCAGTCCCTTTAGACTTGGTGGGGTCAGTTCTCATCAATGGAGCATGAACAAAACGATGAGTACAGATCTCCAGTAACAATGGGTAAGAAGCCGGTGTGTGTCATCCACAAGGTGGAAGGGAGCTGGATTCCTGAATCACTGCACGGAAGGCAGGGTGCCTAAAGCCACTTTGGACTTTATATGAGTGAGCAGTGACTTCTTTTGGGTTAAGCCACCGAAGTTTGGGAGTTTAGCTTTAAAACAACTCATATTATCACGGGGGTGCCTGGGTGGCTCAGTCAGCTGGGTGTCCGACTTCAGGTCATGATCTGGCAGATCATGAGCTCAAGCCCTGCATCGGGCTCTGTGCTGACAGCTTGGAGCCTGGAGCCTGCTTTACATTCTGTGGCTCTCTGCTCCTCCCTTGCTCCCATCGTCTCTCTCTCTCTCTCTCTCTCAAAAATGGATGAACATTAAAAAAAACTTTCTTTTAAACAACTCGTATTAACACCTGGATCAAGTGAGAAGCATCTCAAAACATAAAAATATATCCCAAACCAGTAAATTTCCTAGACACCCAGGCTACATGCTCTGCTTGTTAATTAAATGATGAGATCACAGATCCCAAGGCTGTGACGTCAGTGTCCCCTCGCCTAAGAAATAGCAACGATCCAACTCAGATCAGCCCCTGGAGAACCCTGCAGTAGCCACTTTGGACGGCTCTGCTGAGTCACCCAAGATCAAGCACCCAGAGTGTGTCAGAAGAACGACCCCAAAACGATTTCTTCCATTTCTTAAGTAGAATAAGGAATGTAAAGAATATTAAGACACACAGATCATTGTGTTTTAAATTTCCAGAAGTCCCTTAGGTCCTCTGTTTCACAGAGGCTTAAATAATGAAAGGCTTAGATAAAAATGCCCTTTACGGAAAGGTTCCCCAGCTTTTTTATGTCTGGGCTCTTCAATCTGTTCCATCAACTTAGTCAAACAGGTCACAATTAAGATCAGAAGGAAAAAAGTCAAAAAGCCATTGCCCACTAAGGAAATGGCTACGTAAATACAACCCTAGCTTAAAGCCTTCTGTTTGCTCAGCTGTGTTTATTTAAATTAAATATTAGCCCTAACTAGGTCCAATATTTACCATTTAACCTCCATTCTGCTCACCTGAATTTGGGTTCTTGGTGACAGGGAAGTAGGACCAAGAAATGAAATGCTTACAATGTGCTTACTTTCACCTGAATTCAGGTAAATGGCCAAACATCGTTCCAGAGACACTAGCCTCGGTGACCTGAAGCCTCAGCGTGCCTTGAAGCAAACCCCAGTGCTTTTCAAACATTTTTTGTTGTTGTTAGTACTGGAGACCATATTTCCCAAGAGAGCTTACACAGAACCCAAATAAACCAAGCAGGCAAATTGTGAGCTGCCGTAATTAAAGCCCCTTCACTCACGTTCCCCCCTTTCTCTCTGACATCCCTGGGGCTCCTCTGCCAAACACTTAGATTCCAAAGATCCAGTTCAATCCCTTTCTGTTACCGAGAAAGAAACTGAGGCACCGTAACATGGCCATAGCGACTCGGCAAGTTAGCTGCTGTGAGGACTGGAAACCATCTTGACTCCCAGCCCAATGCTCTTTCCGTACCATGGGTGACTGGTGACAGTGCTTCTTCTCGAAATATCTTCACACAATCTCTGTGTCTATGAGTCTCCTGCCTAAATTGGGAGCATTTCCATAGACCCTCGTCTTCTGGCTCTGAGTTCAATTCATGCAGCCACATCTGCCATAAACACCAGGGTCCTAGTGCACAGAAGTCTCATACAGGGGTGTCCATCGGGTCCTTGGAGGGAGACCTCTCCATGTGAGGTGACCCCAGTCTGCACACTCTACCTCCCACTCCTCCCTTACCATCTTCCTGTGACAGTGGTCCGTGTGTGCCCCTGGGAGCTCTCATGCTGGTCCTTCAAGCAAAGAAGAACCTGTTTGGAGATGGAAGGGCTCCTGGGGATCACCCAGAGTCGGCACCAGCTGCCTCATTTTACAAATGAGACAACGTACATCCTGGCACTTTAGGAACTGGAGAGTATTTTAGAAATCTAAATAGCCACGTCTGTGAGGCAACTTGGACTAGAAAGGAGTTTCTGAATGTGAGGATGATGTATGAATCGCTTCTACTGGAACCACTTAGGGTGCTTAGTGAAAACATAGATTCCTGGACAGAGCGTGAGTCTGCATTTTTATCAACCATCCCAGAGGAAGCTTCTGCATATGCCACTGGTAGTGGAAAGAGGCAAGTGGACTTGTGTTCACAACCCAGCTCCTCAGTCTCCCAAGGGGTATGTTGGACAGAACCACTCAATCCCTCTTGCCTCCCGTGGGAGTAGTGGGGGTAGTGGTGGGCAGAC